>NC_134353.1:308514534-308586362 GCF_048569485.1 Anomaloglossus baeobatrachus
CGTGCGTGGTTATCAAGGACGTGTGTTTAGGCCTTACAAATACACTCTCATGTTATTCTCAGTGATATTCTCATAATGGTAATATAGGAATATCTTGGCATTTTGACAATAAAAATGTAGCAAAATCAAAAGAAACTCCTAAGGATAAGAAAGATTGTACAAACAACAATTAAACAAAATTACAAATATTTTAGTATCGCATCGGAGCCATTAAACCCCCAATTTTTTCACAACTCTACAATTTATTGCAGCTTTTTGATAACATAACACAAGTAAAAAATCATATAAAAATTGTCTTCTCACATTTTTTATTCTCTTTTATTGCAAAATAAAAATCTAAGAATGTTTCTGTTAAAGTCAAGGTTCTCTTTCTTTTGAATAAAAATCGCTTTCGAAAATATATGTCAGGTCCGCATGTTTGTAATATATTGTGCCTTCTTTACATTTTAGCTGCTTATTGTACAATGTATTTTTCGGTGGAGACTTGCAGATCTTTTTATATCTTTGTTTCTTTTCTTAAAATAAGAATGTATAGCCAGGTAAATGTTGGACTTCATTTATCAAAACTATCTAACAAAATCGCTTATAGCATCCAGTCCTGCTGCGACATTAGTTTTTCCAGAAAAGTGAACAAATAAAATCTGAGTGGTGGCTTTTAGCAAGAAG
Source organism: Anomaloglossus baeobatrachus (assembly GCF_048569485.1). NCBI lineage: Eukaryota > Metazoa > Chordata > Amphibia > Anura > Aromobatidae > Anomaloglossus > Anomaloglossus baeobatrachus. Next base: position 308,515,201 of record NC_134353.1, read on the forward strand.
AACATTTTGGGGATTGTTCACACGCTTTGCTTCTCCCACGTTGTTTCCTTGTATTTTTGCCACGAAAAACACAGCATTTTACTGTTTGCGCAAAGTGAATGATAGTTCTGAAATCTCAACCACATGTTGCTTATTTTTTCCTTGCAGATTTGAAGCTGTTTCAAATCTACAGCCTGTCACTTCTCTCAGTGTTTTGGGAGAATTTTTTTTACCCATTCAAATGAATGGGGAAAAAACAAAAAAAAATGCAAAAATATGTAAACAATGCTGTAAAACCCAGAATTTGCTTATGCAGCCTTTTCCCTGCCAAGATACATGTTTTTGATGCTGAAATGTCTGCAGCAAAAACTTAAAAGGAACCTGTTAGGTCCGCTATACCCCGCAACCTAGCAACATTCATACCTGTATGACTAAATTATCTGCCTAACCAGCCTATATAATGTTATTCTCTTAACTGAATGGTTAAAAAAAGTATTTATAACCATGTTTTTCCTATGCTTATTAGGCCTTGACTAGTTGATGAGGTGTTAGTTTCCCAGACTAGTTGGTCCTCTATCCATGTTATCACACCCCTGTGGGCATAATAATGATTCCCACAAGCAAGCACCATTGCCAGTTCCTGGATATCTAACGCATGTGTGCGGCTCATTTCAGTAGCATTACTCCTTCTGAAGGTGGGTATACACGTCCTGGCTTCAGAGAGGTGCACTGTGCATGATCAGAAAAACAGCTTCTACACTTACAATCATACGGAGTGCTCCTCCCTGAAGCTATAAGGTGTACACCCAGCTCCAGAGGTGCAGTGATGCTGCCGGAATGAGTCGTGCACATGCGCAAGATTTTTATCACCTGGCGACGATGTCGGCTAATGAAAAATCATGTTGGCATGCCCACAGGCCAACTAGTCTGGAGAGCTAACACCCATCGACTAGTCAAGGCCCTAACTAACATAGAACAGCAGAGTTTATAAATCTTTTTTTTATATATATATATATATATATATATATATATATATATATATATATAGATATTCTTTATTTAGAATGCATCTTAATAGTACAGAAATTAAATATAAAAAAACAACAAGCATAAACATTTGTTTAACATAGGGAAAAAGAAGAAAGAGGGGGGAATGGAAAGGGAATAGAAAGAGGAATACATAAAAGGGTGAAATCATGTGAGGTGAGGGAGTGGAGAGGAGTTGGGGTTGGGGGAAAGGGAAAGTTCCTGCCCGTCTAATGAAGTGTGTGTGCCTTTTTTACCCGGCTATGCATTTTAGAGTACATGAAAGAAATTTTCAAGTCTTAAGTGTCTATGAACAATATGGAAGATATGTGTATCTGTTCATTTTTAAATCCAAGATAGTGACTTTGGGTGTGTAAGAGTGTCAAGACATTTTACTGACTTTTGGTATCAGGTCCATTATTCCCAAGATTCTAAAAGTTTTGCGTTTTTTTTGAGTGATGTAGGCAGGATTTCTTGTGTGTTGTCACGGCCGGGCGGTCGGGCAGACCCAGGAGGTGGATCCACTGGACCGAACTCTCTGAGATGGTGGTAGGGAGTCCGGCAGCTGAAGCACTGATGGGCAGTAGAACAGTCCGTGCAAGTGAAGGCAGCGGAGGAGTCCCAGGGACCACGGAGTCACAGAAGGTGGTCTTGGTGACGTAGCTCAGGTTCGGAGGCCGAGGTGATATCAGGCGGGGTCCGGAACCTCTGGAGCAAGATGACGGGTCACCGCAGGGATCCGGGATGGTACGGACTGTCAGATGGCAGACGGACAGCGTGCGGGGATCAGGACACGGCAGACTGGATGGCGAGGCAGGTACGGCTCTACAAAGACAGATAGGTGAGTACAGGCACATAAACACCAAGAGACCTGACTCCTAGCTCAGGGAACACGAAGATCAGGCCCCGCCCCCTTGGACAATGACCCCCTATATACCCTGTACCTGTGCAACCTCATTTCCTGTTAATGGACGCTGGCCCTTTAAGAAAGGGTCAGTGACCGCGCGCGCGCCCTAATGCGCATGCGCGCCGCCCGGGTGCCAGAAGCCAGGGAAGGAGGCTGCGAGGAGGACGCAGGGGAGCCGGCCAGGTCCAGGGAAGCTGTCGGGCGCCGGGATCGGGGGCCCGGAGCCCTGGGACGGACGGAATCCGGTGACTGGGAAGCGGAGATCGTGGCAGGTGAGCCGGGGAACGGGGGTGAGGACCCGGGGAGCGTGACAGTACCCCCCCCCCCACGCCCCCCTCCCCGCAACCGGGACATGAAGGCACGGATAAGAGGAGTGCCCACGTTCTCCCTGGGCTCCCAGGACCTATCCTCAGGACCATACCCTTCCCAGTCCACCAGGAAGAACTGTCGACCTCGTACGGTCTTCATGGCCACGATATCCCTTACCGCATAGATGTCGTCATCGGCAATAGGTGGAGGGGCCGGACTGGCAGCAGCGGAGAAGGGACCAAGGACAACCGGCTTGAGCAGGGAGACGTGGAATGAGTTGGGTATCCTCATCGTGGCCGGGAGCTGTAGCTTGTAGGAGACCTCATTGATCTTGTTGAGGACTTTAAACGGCCCGATGTAGCGAGGACCCAGCTTGTAGGATGGTATCTTCAGGCGGATGTACTGGGAGGCAAGCCAGACGAGATCTCCAGGAGAGAAACACGGAGGATCCAGACGTCTCTTGTCAGCGTGTTTCTTCATCCGCTGGGAAGCGCGCCCAAGGGACGCCTTGACAGAGTCCCAAATGGTAGCAAAGTCACGAACTGCAGTATCAGCAGCCGGGACATCCGAGGAAGGGGATATAGGCAATGGGACGGCGGGCTGGAGTCCGTAAACAACATGGAAGGGAGATTCGGAGGATGACTCACTGACGTGGTGGTTATGGGAGAATTCAGCCCAAGGCAGAAGCGAGGACCAGTCGTCGTGATGGGCGTTGACATAGTGACGTAGGTATGAGGTCACGATTTGATTGACCCTCTCCACTTGGCCGTTAGACTGAGGATGGTAAGAAGAAGAAAAGTCCAGAGTCACTCCCAGATGTTTGCATAGAGCCCTCCAGAAGCGGGAGGTGAACTGAGTTCCTCTGTCGGACACTATGTGGGATGGAAAGCCATGCAAGCGGAAGATGTGATGTATATAGGCTTCCGCGAGTTCCTGAGCAGAGGGCAGTCCGGCCATAGGAACGAAGTGGGCCATTTTGGAGAATCGATCAACCACGACCCATATGACTGTGTGCCCGGAGGATAATGGCAAGTCCGTAATAAAGTCCATTGCTATGTGTTGCCACGGGACTGAGGGTATCGGTAAAGGCAGAAGACGGCCATGGGGCAAGTGTTTGGGCGTCTTGTTCCTGGCACAGGAGGAGCAGGCAGAGACAAAAGCAGCGACGTCCGTGCGAAGGGATGGCCACCAGTAATGGCGTACAATCGCACCCCATGTTCTCTTCTGACCAGCATGCCCGGCTGTTTTTGAGGCATGACCCCAGTGTAACACTTTTTGCCTGTCGGTATCGGAGACATAGGTCTTCCCGGGCGGTATCTGGGCTAGGGTGACAGGGGCCACCGGAATGATGTTGCTAGGACAGATGATGGGTTGGGTAGTCTCTTCCTCCTGCTCCATGGGCATGAAAGACCTGGACAAGGCATCAGCGCGTACATTCTTGTCCGCGGGTCGGAAGTGAAGCTGAAAGTCGAACCTGGCAAAGAATAAGGACCACCTGGCTTGCCGTGGGTTCAGTCGCTGAGCGGACCGCAGGTATTCTAGGTTCTTGTGGTCCGTGTAGATGATCACGGGATACACTGCACCTTCCAGGAGGTAGCGCCATTCCTCCAGTGCCAGTTTGACTGCCAAGAGCTCTCGGTCCCCGATGGTATAGTTGCGTTCAGGCGCTGAGAAGCCCTTGGAGAAGAATCCGCAAGTCACCATCTTCCCGGAGGAGGACTTCTGCATGAGCACTGCTCCGGCTCCTGAGGAGGAGGCATCCACCTCCAAGGTGAACTGGCGGTTTAGCTCCGGACGGTGAAGTACAGGCGAGGAAGCAAAAGCCCGCTTCAAAGAGCCAAACGCGGCGTCGGCCGCAGGCGACCAGTCCTTTGGATTTGCCTCTTTCTTAGTCAAAGCGGAAAGTGGAGCAGTCAGAGCAGAGAAGTGAGGGACGAATTGGCGGTAGTAGTTGGCGAATCCCAGGAAGCGTTGGATTGCCTTCAGTCCAGAAGGGGGAGGCCAGTTGAGAATGGCGGAGACCTTCTTGGGATCCATCTGCAGTCCAGTCTCAGAGATGATGTACCCCAGAAAGGGGAGAGAAGACTGCTCAAAGACACACTTCTCATACTTTGCGTACAGACGGTTCTCTCTTAGTCGTCGTAGAACCAGCTGTACGTGCTCTCTGTGGGTTGGGAGGTCCGGAGAGAAGACAAGGATGTCATCTAGATATACTACCACACAGGTGTAGAGGAGGTCTCGGAACACGTCGTTCACCAGTTCTTGGAAGACGGCAGGAGCGTTACACAGGCCGAAGGGCATCACGCAGTACTCATAATGTCCATCGCGCGTATTAAACGCGGTCTTCCATTCGTCACCAGAGCGGATGCGCACCAGATTGTAAGCACCCCGAAGATCCAGCTTGGTGAACAGACGGGCTCCTCTAAGCCGGTCAAACAATTCGGGGATGAGCGGCAGAGGGTACTTGTTCTTAACAGTGATCTGATTCAGACCCCGGTAGTCGATGCAGGGACGTAAATCGCCCTCTTTTTTCTTGACAAAGAAGAAACCTGCTCCAGCAGGAGAGGAGGATCTCCGAATGAATCCCCTAGCCAGGCTCTCTGAGATGTAAGTAGACATAGCCCTTGTTTCGGCTGGAGACAAAGGATATATCCGTCCTCGTGGTGGCGTTGTTCCAGGGAGCAGGTCGATGGCACAATCGTATGGACGATGTGGCGGCAGTACCTCGGATTCTTTTTTATCAAAGACATCAGCAAAGGACCAATAAGCCGAGGGCAGCCCCGGTAGGTTCTCAGGAACCGGAGGTCGTCGGATGGGTTGTGTGGATTTTAGGCATCTCTCATGACACGAAGCACCCCAGCGGGTGATTTCGCCAGTGCCCCAGCTGACTGATGGTTCGTGAGTCCGTAACCATGGAAGGCCCAGCAGGATCTGATGGGACATGTGCGGAAGGACGTAGAAGACGATGTTCTCGGTGTGAAGAGCACCGATGCGCAGTTCAACCGGCCTGGTGGTCCAGGAGATGGTGTCAGAAAGGGGTCTCCCATCCACAGAGGCAATCACCAGGGGCTTGTTGAGTGGGATAACAGGCACCTGGTATTTATCCACGGTGGCTTGCTGGATGAAATTGCCTGCTGCCCCGGAATCAAGATAGGCCTCAGCCGTGAACCGCGTCTCTCCAGTTGACACTTGCACAGTCCACATAACCGGGTCTGAGAGAGTCCCAGCACCTAGGGTGGCCTCTCCTACCAACCCTAGGCTTTGGAGTTTCCCGGCCTCTCTGGACAGGAGCGTAGCAGGTGGGTGTCCTCACCACAGTAAAAGCAGAGGCCCTGGGCGAGCCGCTCTGCTCGACGTCGTTCAGACTGCCGCACTCGGTCGATCTGCATGGGCTCGTGGACGGGAATCCCAGCTGTTGATGACTGAGGAACGGAGGACTTCTGCGGAGGAGGAGAATGCCGTACCGGGCGTCTCTCCCGAGATAGCTCTTTGGAGCGCTCCTGAAACCGTATGTCCACACGAGTTGCTAGGGCGATCAGTGCATCTAGGGTGGAGGGCACGTCCCGACCCGCCAACTCATCCTTGATGCGACTCGAGAGTCCTTCCCAGAAGGCGGCTGTTAGGGCCTCATTATTCCACCCGAGTTCTGAAGCCAAAGTGCGGAAACGGATGGCGTATTGACCCACCGTCAGTGTCCCTTGACGTAGGCGGAGGAGTGATGAAGCAGAGGCAGAGGCGCGTCCTGGCTCGTCAAAGGTACTGCGGAAGGCCTGTAGGAACTGTTGAAGATCCTTGGTCATGGGGTCCTCCTTTTCCCACAAGGGGTTCATCCACGCCAGCGCCTCGCCCTCTAGGTGGGACATTATAAAGGCGACCTTGGCTTGGTCGGAGGCGAACAGATGTGGCAGCTGCGTGAAGTGAAGGGAACATTGGTTTATGAAGCCCCTGCAGGTCTTGGGATCTCCAGCATACCGAGGAGGTGACGCCAAACGGAGTCGGGAAGCATCTGAAGAGGCTGCCACTGGTACGGGAGCCATGGCTTGCCTGGCGGGGGACCTGGGTGCCGCAGGCGTCATTGATGCTTGTAATGTGTACAGGCGGGTGTCCACGGAGGTCATGAATTGCAGCATGCGGGTCTGGACTTCACGCTGGCGTTGGAGTTCCTCTTGCAGGGCCATTAGTGCAGCAGCGGGATCCATGGCCTGATCTTACTGTCACGGCCGGGCGGTCGGGCAGACCCAGGAGGTGGATCCACTGGACCGAACTCTCTGAGATGGTGGTAGGGAGTCCGGCAGCTGAAGCACTGATGGGCAGTAGAACAGTCCGTGCAAGTGAAGGCAGCGGAGGAGTCCCAGGGACCACGGAGTCACAGAAGGTGGTCTTGGTGACGTAGCTCAGGTTCGGAGGCCGAGGTGATATCAGGCGGGGTCCGGAACCTCTGGAGCAAGATGACGGGTCACCGCAGGGATCCGGGATGGTACGGACTGTCAGATGGCAGACGGACAGCGTGCGGGGATCAGGACACGGCAGACTGGATGGCGAGGCAGGTACGGCTCTACAAAGACAGATAGGTGAGTACAGGCACATAAACACCAAGAGACCTGACTCCTAGCTCAGGGAACACGAAGATCAGGCCCCGCCCCCTTGGACAATGACCCCCTATATACCCTGTACCTGTGCAACCTCATTTCCTGTTAATGGACGCTGGCCCTTTAAGAAAGGGTCAGTGACCGCGCGCGCGCCCTAATGCGCATGCGCGCCGCCCGGGTGCCAGAAGCCAGGGAAGGAGGCTGCGAGGAGGACGCAGGGGAGCCGGCCAGGTCCAGGGAAGCTGTCGGGCGCCGGGATCGGGGGCCCGGAGCCCTGGGACGGACGGAATCCGGTGACTGGGAAGCGGAGATCGTGGCAGGTGAGCCGGGGAACGGGGGTGAGGACCCGGGGAGCGTGACATGTGTATATATATATATATATATAATATGCATAGAAGTCACGTTTGCTTCACATAGGCAAACCTTGGCGACCATGATAAGATTATTATTATTAATAATAATAATAATAATAATAATAATAATAATAATAATAATGATAATATTATTTATTTTGATAGCACCATTTATTCCATGGCACTTTACAAGTGAAAGAGAGTATACATACAACAATCATTAAGAATACAAAACAGACTGGTATAGGAGGAGAGAGGACCTTGCTCGTGAGGGCTCACAGTCTACAGGGAATGGGTGATGGTACAATAGATGAGGACAGAGCTGGTTGCACAGTGGTGTACTAGACTGAGGGTTATTGTAGGTTGTAGGCTTGTTGGAAGAGATGGGTCTTCAGGTTCCTCTTGAAGCTTTCCATGGTAGGGAAGAGTCTATTATGCTGAGGTAGAGCGTTCCAGAGTATGGGGGAGGCACGGGAGAAATCTTGTACGCGGTTGTGGGAAGAGGAGATAAGAGAGGAGTAGAGAAGGAGATTTTGTGAGGATCTGAGGTTGCGTGCAGGTAGGTACCGGGAGACTAGTTCACAGATGTAAGGAGGAGACCGGTTGTGGATGGCTTTGTATGTCATGGTTAATGTTTTGAACTGGAGTCTTTGGGCGATGGGAACCAGTGAAGGGATTGGCAGAGTAGCGTTTAAGATAGATTGGAGTGCAAGAGTGTTGGAAGGGAGGCCAGAGAGCAGGAGGTTGCAGTAGTCAAGGCGGGAGATGATGAGGCCATGCACTAATGTTTTTGCTGATTCTTGGTTAAGGAAAGCACGGATCCGGGATATATTTTTGAGTTGTAGTCTGCATGAAGTGAAGAGGGCTTGGATGTGTGGCTTGAAGGATAGAGCAGAGTCGAGGGCTACTCCAAGGCAATGATACAAGCCTATAACCTGGATTTTCATTGCAGAATAGGAGATCAGTGCAAGAGTTACGCTTCACACAGATACTACTAGTGATGTGCATCACATCTTAATGGTTGGATGTGAAGAGTCAATCTATGCCTTTTGCAGTCCCAATGAGCTGTAGAGAGCTAACCTATCACACTGCCAATTTGCATCTCTGCATGGGCCCCTATTAGGAAAGGAGTTTCAAAGAAAAAGAAGTGGACATTACAGTATCCAAACATTCCATCTGCAATACTTCCAGTATCACATACAGGAAAGCACCGGAAACATTTTTAGTCAAGTCAAGTGATGAAAAAGAAGGCACTTGGTGTCATAAAGCATCTTCCTGATAATATGTATAAGGCAAGGTGCACCACTAATAAACAATAAATAATATAGGGTGCTACATGATGCAAAGTGTGATGCAATATGAAGCAAAGAAAGGAAAAGACTATGCATAAAGCAATGTGCCCACTTGATATCCAATAAAAATATGTTTAATTTTATTAAGCACTGTAGGATACAGCTTTGTCAGGGGAGAGACAAAGCTGTATCCTAAAGCGTCATGCATTGGGCTTTGTTGCTGACACCGCTGCTGCTTCTTGCAAGCTCTGAAGATAAGTCAGAATGCAGAAGAATGGGGACTCTTCATCGATTCATCCAAAACAAGGCTAAATGCTGTCTTGCTGCTTAATGGCAGTGTGTTACCTTCAATTCCAGTTGGTTAATCAGTCCACAAGAAAGAAATCTATATGACAACATGAAACAGCGCTTGAGGTGCCTGAATGATTATCAACATTTGTGGCCCTCTGTAGAGACATAAAAGTGGCTGCCCTCTTACTTGGTCTCCAGGATGGATGTGTAAAATGCTGCTGCTTTTTTGTGAGTGGGATAGTTGTTCAAGAGAATATCACTATAAGAGACAGGCCTCACCAACATTACTGTCAGCCAGAGAGTAAAAATGACCTGCATCCAGCCCTTGTTGGCCCACATTAGATTTTGTTACCACCATTGCATATCAAGTTGGGCCTAATGAAGAATTTTACAAAGGCAATGGATAAAAATACAAAAGCTTTCAAGGTTCATTGATACATTTCCAAGGTTGAGTGATGCAAAGATAAAGTAAGAAGTCTTTATTGGACCTCATATTCGGAAACTTCTTCAAGTTGAACAGTTTCTCTGTTTATTGCAGGGCAAGGAAAAGGGTGCATGGGCAGCATTCATATTATTAGTAACTACATTTTTTTGGAAACTCAAGAGCAGATAACTATGAAGAGTTGGTGGAAAATCTCAAAACATATAGGCAATTTGACTGTAACATGTCCTTAAAGATTCATTTCTTATATGCGCATCTAGACATTTTAACCCCAAACTGCAGAGCAACTGAGCGATGAGCACACAGATATTGCGGCTATGGAAAAGATATCAAGGAAAATGGAATCCATTAATGCTTGCAGATTACTGTTGGACAATTGTAAGAGATGATCCGATGCAGGAGTACAAGAGACAAGCAGAAAACAGTTGTGACTAAATGAGGATCAAATTTTGTAGTGCAATTTCTGTAACTGTTTATAATTCACAATATATTTACACATGTTTTAGTTATTTGAATTTTTGCTAAGTTTCTTATAAATAAATATCAGAAAATTGGCATCAAATATTCTCATCTTTTTATTTGCAAAAATAATATTGTTTCAAAGTACAAAAACTTTCATGCATTAATTATATGGAGCAGTAAAAGGAAAACTTTTGATATAGAAGCAAGAGCCAACTAAAAATTGTCATTGTCAGATTTGAATTCAGGAGGTCAAAATCTTAAGAAAATTGGCTTATCTCATAACTGAACCTGACAACTTTATAAAATACATAGAACAGTGTAATCAAAGACATCTTCATATCCAACTGTACCGTCTGAAACATAAATGACACATTCCTTAGTAATACGCAGACATAATTGTGCTTTGTTTGCTGCTACATACTGAGAGTATTTCTTTACAGGCACAAGAAGTCTATTGTTGGCACTTCACTAACTCTGTTTTTCTGATTTGTGTAGGAGGAATATCAAGATTACGATCCCGAAGCATGAATATTATGAGCAAGTGTCAAACATCTAGAATATTCAATGGATCATTATACATTCCAATGTACCGAGTCCTCAATTTTATTTTTTTTTCTTTTCAACTGTAAATGGAAGTCTTCCATCAGCAAAAAAAAAAAAGTATTACTAACCTGTCAGGTTAGACAATTCCACTCTTGAGGTCAACAATGGGTGGCTATTTTGTGCTATGGATGTTGTGGCTTCAAATAATGAAAAAAAAAAGAAACAAAAACACCTAAGTGTCTATTAATGTCTGACGACTTTCTACTCGTAATATTGCCTGTTTTCCAGTGGTTTTGTATTGTTTCTATTTCTTATACTTTTGTATGTTTCGTATGTTGATACTGTCTTCTGTAACACAATATTGTGAGATCTGTAAGTTTCTAGTATTTCTGACTGTAAGCATGATCTATGCACCAAACTGTTTTACAAACCCAATATGTGTTTTAATGGTTTATGTTGATATCGGACAAGTCTGACTTTCACTGACAACACAGTTTAATTAAGAACAAAACTAATTAAGTTCACTAATAAACCAGTGAACTTAGCACAACAGTCCATTTGTGGGCATGCGTGATTGGAAATGCTATTATTCTAAAATATGTGAGTAAAATATTTTTGCATCGATAATGTTGCTTAACCATATAGACTTGTACACATATTAGATTTGGCTGAATATGTTTACTGTATATTTGTGTTCTATAGTTCAAAAGACAAAGCACAACAATCATTCTATTTTTATGAAATTATACCTACAGTATACTCCATGAATGATTCATCCAAATTTAGTGTTGTATGGAAACCTAAACACAAGAAAAAATTCAAGTCTCCGTCTACACGGTTAAGTTCCTGAAATTAATGAAACAATGCAAGAGAGAAGGGACATCTCTAGAGTAGTTTTCTTTTTGATTAATTTTTACATTTTTGATTGTAAATATGTGCTATTTATTATTGTATTATGTTACAGAATAACATGTAGGCTAAGATAAGTACCTAAATGTAGCCTCTATAAGTAGAATATTCATTTTCTTGTCCCTAAGGATCTGAAAACCACAAATGCATACTAGTGTAAACCTCCTTGACTTAAAGGGAATCTGTCAGCAGGTTTTTGCTACCTCATCTGAAATCATAATGTAGGCATGAAGCTTCTGAATCCAATGGTGTATCACATAGATTACTGAATGAAGTCATTCTGAAGCAATGAAAATATATAGATTCAGGAACACAGCAGGGTCTAGATAGCTGACCCAGCCCACACCAGGTTCTCAATAGATATTTTGAGGTGTCAATCACAGCAGGGGGTGTTTCAGACTGCTCAAGTACAGTAATGGTAATCACAGGGTAATAAACCTTTTTGTTTACAAAAACAATTGCAAACACACTGATAAGAGAAGCACATTTGCTTTTTGTTTTTTAACTCTCACAGCACGCTGTCCTCAGCTTACATAGCAAAAACATGCTGACAGATTCCCTTTAAGAAGTTTACACTTTATAGTAAAATAAAAAGTAATACATACACATAAGTTGATTAGTTTAAAAAAAAAAAGAAAACATTTGCAAAAATTGTATAACAAATTAACATATTATGGCCTTGACTTCTAGTTAATTCACTATTTCTCACACAGATAAGTACAATACATTAAAGGAATAAGTCAAACCAACCAGCAAAAATATGAATAAGAATACTGCCCGTACTGCATCAAAGGAATATAAAGATGTTAAGACAAAAGCCAGCACAGATGAACAATTATAGATACCAAGAAGGTGCTCAGCCCTGCAATACCATGTTATACAATACCCAGAAGGTATTATAGGAAAACGCTAATTTTTAACCCCAAAACCTTTTTTCTTTATTTGTGCTGACTTATTTTGTTAAAACTTTTGTATTAGGCTTTATGGCTTAATATAATGTTTTGCCATATTTACTGTAAAATTGCACACCACAACCTGGGTGTTTCACTGACCTGCAGCGATGCGAGGTAGCTTAGGCAACACAGGTATCACCGTCTCTTTATGAAAATTCCATCAGTTTATTTAAAGCACTCCATGCATAAACTGCTTTTAAACATAAACAATCCACCTACCGTGGACTTCCAGTCCATTTACAAGTCCATAGTGGAAGTATAGCAGCTTCCTCCACACTTGCTCCTGCCAGTGTATTCACCTCCAGCAGGAATTCGTCCCTGCAGCCACAGCACTCTCCAGCCTGGCTGCAGTCTTTCCCCAGTCTCAGCCAGACTGGTTTTCCAAACGTCTTTCCAGTGTTTTGCCAGACTTAGGCCCTGTGCGCATGCTGCGGATTTACCATGGATTTTGCTGAGGATTTGCCGCAGAATTGCTGCAGAAAATGTGTCTAACATTGCTGCAGTCATTTCCCAGTAAATCCTATGGGTTTGAAAAAATGCTGTGCGCACTCTCTTTTTTTATATCCACGGATTTACCCGCGGAATTTCCACTGCGGAATTAATGGGCATGTCACTTCTTTTCCGCAGGTACCTGCGTTTTTTGCCATGGTAATTTCACGGCAAACTGCGGCAAAACCGCGGAAAATCGCGGCAACAACACGGGTGCGGTTTTACCGTGGTTTTTACCGCAGTTAAGGGATTCTTTCAGCGGGTCTGGATTTTTCTTAAGAAAAAGGCACTTTCTAGTGCGCACATAGCCTTAAACCTGCAGCACATTAACACCATGTGCAGCACACTCCCACACTCTGACAGTCTAGAGCACCTCACACAGGCTGCTCTAGACACACTCTGCAGACTCCTGTCTGTCTCTCCGCCATGTGCCTAACAACAGTCTCCATTTTACTTACTTGAGACAAACCCATTGGCGGGGGGTAAGTAGATGGCCAGACCCACCCATCTCTTCAGTTACATGCAAGCCTCACCATCTGAATACTGCAACACTACCTGTGGCACTACAAGTGCCAGCATTCCCGAGGCTCACAACACTTGTGTGGTACATACCTCCCATTAATAACATTACTGGTTACCTTCTTTCATAACATTAACATATTTTGTACTGATTTGTTTGCCAACTTCCTGCTATGTACTATATTTCTAGTTGTGGAGGCCTCTGTCTTATTAATACGTTTGGGTATAATATATGTATTTCGTGCATTTTTAGAAGTTTTTGCCTATTTCTTCTATGACAATAAAGTTACTTTTTCAGTATTCATGGAGGTACAGGATTGTGTGCATGGAGGATTGTGTACATAAAACACATATTTGATCTACAAATATAGTAGTTTTAGTACATAGTACTTTTGCTACCATTTTGTTGCCCAAGTGTTTCTAGATAAACATATTTCAATATTTCATGTATAGATCTTCCATGCACTACAAACAACCCTGCATGTAATCTAATCCTGTTCTGTTTTATCCACTATCATCCAGAAGTGTCTGTAGGTTAGCAAGTGAAAAATGTAAAGGACCTGTGAAAAGTAGCCCGTTCTTGGTCTTATTTTATTAATGCTGCTTCCTTGAGTATCCCATTTTTTTCTTTTAACCACTGCACCATACGGATCTAGAACTTTGGGCCTTTTCATTTGGTGCTAATTTTTATGGCCGCTTGCAATTGGGCGTGGCTCACAGAGTAGTTATGCAAAGCAGCCTAAAGTCACACCCCTAGTGAATACTGTGAGCCACACCCCCTTTTAAAAATCATAAAACTGTATGCTAAATATGAAGGCCTATATCCTGGAACCAAATGGTGGATGTAAAAAAAAAGAAAAAAATGGAACACCCAAGGGGCAGTTGGAATAAATAAGAGCAAAAACTGATGACTCTTGATTTGGTGTAAGGTCCTCTTTAAAATATGACTGAACGATGTAGCTTGTAACCATGGAAATACATCGGATTGTCTTGGACCTAGATACACAAAAGGATATGATATTTTAAACAATAAGTAAGACTAAAGCCTGCTTTACACGCTGCAATATATCTTACAATGTGTCGGCGGGGTCACGTCGTAAGTGACGCACATCCAGCATTGTAAGTTACATTACAGTGTGTGACAGGTACGTGCGATTGCGATTGAATGTTAAAACGTTCATCGCATACACATCGTACCTGTCTCTAGAATTGCACGTCAGATTGTTCATCGTACCCGGGGTAGCACACATTGCAGTGTGTGACACCCCGGGAACGATGAACAGATCTTACCAGCGTCCTGCAGCTCCCAGCCCACAATGCGGAAGGAAGGAGGTGGTCAGGATGTTTACGTTCCACTCAGCTCCGCCCCTCCGCTTCTATTGGCCGGCTGCCGTGTGACGTCGATGTGACGCCGAACGTCCCACCCACTCCAGGAAGTGGACGTTCGCTGCCCACATCGAGGTCATATGGACGGGTAAGTACGTGTGATGGGGGGTTACTCGTATGCTGCGATGTATCTTACAATGTGTCGGCGGGGTCACGTCGTAAGTGACGCACATCCGGCATCGTAAGGTACATTGCAGTGTGTAACAGCTACGTGTGATTGCGATTGAACGGTAAAACATTCATCGCACGCACGTCGTTCATTCCTCATGAATTGAACGTCAGATTGTTCATCGTACCCGGGGTAGCACACATCGCAGTGTGTGACACCCCGGGAATGATGAACAGATCTTACCTGTGTCCTGCGGCTCCCGGCCGGTAATGCGGAAGCAAGGAGGTGGTCGGGAGGTTTAAGTCCTGCTCAGCTCCGCCCCTCCGCTTCTATAGGCCGGCTGCCGCGTGACGTCGCTGTGACGCCGAACGTCCCTCCCACTCCAGGAAGTGGATGTTCGCTGCCCACATCGAGGTCGCATGGACGGGTAAGTACGTGTGACGGGGGGTTACTCGTATGTGCGGCACATTCAACAAATTGAACGTGCCGCACATACAATGGGGGTGGTTACGATCGCATACGATATCGTATGCTGGATCGTAAGGTGTAAAGCAGGCTTTACTAGATGGATTAGTAAAATATTTGCTAATATTATTATTATTATTACATCTACTACATATTTTGGATAGGATCTCGGATATACCACTGATCAGACCACACATTAGATCAGCAGTTCTCTTTTCTCCAAATAATATATTTTTGAGATAATTTTTTTTAACTAAAAACCAACAAAAATCTGAATGTGGATTCCTTTGTGAATTTATCCAACTTGCAATTTTAAAGATTAAATATTAAATATGCCTTTTATAGCTGCCAAACAGAATATTTGGGACTTTTTTAATTTTGGGGGAAACAGAATATATATTTTTGGTCTAAAAATAATAATATAAATAATGCTGCAACGTCATAACAAACTGTTATTAAAATATAGAATACAAAACCTAATGAAAATGTAAACTTAATGAAAAAATCCTGCCAAATGTTATCATGCTGTACATTCATTGTAATTTAACAAAAAATAAATGTCACCAGTGTGATCCCAAAGTGGTGTTGTAAACAATTTCTTAGTGATACTATTGGCATGTTCTGTATGTAGAGGTGAAATAAATATAATTACAAGATTTTATAATTTGATATTATTGCATTGCTTATTAGACATGTTCGAAAAAGGTTTGCAAATCTCAAATTCAGATTCAGATTCCCGAACACTTTTCTCAAAATTGGTAAAATTCAGCCTTTGTTCTGTAACTGTTAGTGCTTATACTAATGTTTTTCTTCTACCTTATTATCACTTTAGCTAGAATAGTAGTGCTGTATGATGGGAGAGGTGTTTGATGAGTGAAGGGGGTGAAGAGAGGTCAGAAGAGCTGCGGACTGTTTTTTTTTCTTAACTTAATGTGTGGATGTTTCGGCAGTAAAGCTCACAGATCATCGACAACGTTCAGACACAAGGGCTTGTGTCATAAGCTGCCTAAGTCAGATGTCCTCCTAAAAATAAGAAGCGGCGTCAGCGCCATTTTGAGACTGCTACAGATTGGGGAGAGTGCTGCTGCAGCATATACAGTGGAACCTCACTTAACGAAAAACCACGTTAGCGAGTATTTCGCTTAATGAGCAAAGCTTGCTGTAAATTTGTAACTCAGTTTACGAGCAAGCTTTACTGAACAAGCAAAATACTCACCGCACACATTTACGGTTCCGTACATCCATCGCGCTCTGACCCGCTCTTACAGTCCGCACAAACACACACAAGCATGCACAAACATGCACAAACACACACAAACAAACACGCTCGCTCACATAGTATACTCACCTTACCTTTCGTTCCATCACCGGCCTCATGGATCTTGTAGTTCGCTGGTACAGGATGTGTATCGGGTAACCATAGCGACGAGGGAGGAACTTTCACTGCCAGAGCAAGTTCCTCCCTCGTCGCCATGGTTACCCTATACACATCCTGTACTGGCGAACTACAAGATCCATGAGGCCGGCGATGAAACGGAAGGTAAGGTGAGTATAATATGTGTACCTTCTGTTCCATTGCCGGCCTCATGGTTCTTGTAGTTTACCGCTACAGGATGTGTATCGGCAACCATTGCGACAATGGTTCCTCCGCTGTCAGCCGCCAATCAGAGGCAAGCGGCTCCTGCCTTTGACATCAGCACTCTGGCAGCGGAAGTTACCCCATACACATCCTGTACCGGCGAACTGCAAGTTCCAGGAGGCCGGCGATGGAACGGAAGGTAAGGTGAGCATAATATGTGCGTGCTTGTGCGTGTTTGTGCGTGTTTGTGTGTTTGTACGTGTGTGGAATGGCACAATAGGAGACCAGGATGGGACATTTAACAAGTTGTGGAATGAATTGTCTGCATTGCAATGATTTCCTATTGGAAATCTTGCTTTGCTGAATGAGTAACTTGGTTAACAAGCACACTCCCAGAACGGCGTGTTCTCATTAACCAAGGTTCTACTGTATATAACTGCAAATAAATCCAAATTCATAACTCTGTGCCTCTGGCACAAATAGACATTTAATATCTATAGTGCCGGCTAAAAATATTGGCACCCCAGCAATTCTGTCAGATAATACTTAGTTTCTTCTTGAAAATGATTGCAATCACAAATTCTTTGGTATTATTATCTTCATTTAATTTGTCTTCAATGAAACAAAAAAATTGTCATAAAGCCAAATTGGATATAATTCCACACCAAACATAAAAAAGGAGGTGAACAAAAATATTGGCACTGTTTGAAAAATCATGTGATGCTTCTCTAATTTGTGAAATTAACAGCACCTCTAACTCACCTGTGGCACCTAACAGGTGTTGGCATTAACTAAATCACACTTTCAGCCAGTTGACATGGAATAAAGTTGACTCAACCTCTGTCCTGTGTCCTTGTGTGTACCACATTGAGCATGGAGAAAAGAAAGAAGACCAAAGAACTGTCTGAGGACTTGAGAATCCAAATTGTGAGGAAGCATGAGCAATCTCAAGGCTACAAGTCCATCTCCAAAGACCTGAAAGTTCCTGTGTCTACAGTGCGCAGTGTCATCAAGAAGTTTAAAGCCCATGGCACTGTGGCTAACCTCCCTAGATGTGGAAGGAAAAGAAAAATTGAAGAGAGATTTCAACGCAAGATTGTGCGGATGGTGGATAAAGAACCTCGACTAAAATCCAAACAAGTTCAAGCTGCCCTGCAGTCCAAGGGTACAACAGTGTCAACCCGTACTATCCGTCGGCATCTGAATGAAAAGGGACTGTATGGTAGGATACCCAAGAAGACCCCACTTCTTATACCGAGACACAAAAAATCCAGGCTGGAGTTTGCCAAAACTTACCTGAGAAAGCCTAAAACGTTTTGAAAGAATGTTCTCTGGTCAGATGAGACAAAGTAGAGCTTTTTGGGAAAAGCCATCAACATAGAGTTTACAGGAAAAAAAAAAGAGGCATTCAAAGAAAAGAACACGGTCCCTACAGTCAAACATGGCGGAGGTTCCCTGATATTTTGGGGTTCCTTTGCTGCCTCTGGCACTGGACTGCTTGACCGTGTGCATGGCATTATGAAGTCTGAAGACGACCAACAAATTTGCAGCATAATGTAGGGCCCAGTGTGAGAAAGCTCAGAGGTCATGGGTCTTCCAGCAGGACAATAACCCAAAACACACTTCAAAAAGCACTAGAAAAGGGTTTGATAGAAAGCACTGGAGACTACTATAGTGGCCAGCAATGAGTCCAGACCTGAATCCCATAGAACACCTGTGGAGAGATCTCAAAATGGCAGTTTGGAGAAGACACCCTTCAAATCTCTGGGACCTGGAGCAGTTTGCCAAAGAAGAATGGTCTAAAATTCCAGCAGAGCATTGTAAGAAACTCATTGATGGTTACCGGAAGCGGTTGTTCGCTGTTATTTTGGCTAAAGGTTGTGCAACCAAGTATTAGGCTAAGGCGGGCTTTGCACATTGCGACATCGCAAGCCGATGCTGCGATGTCGCACGCGATAGTCCCCGCCCCCGTCGCAGGTACGATATCTTGTGATAGCTGACGTAGCGAAAATTATCGCTACGCCAGCTTCACATGCACTCACCTGCCTTGCGACCATCGCTCTGGCTGGCGACCCGCCTCCTTCGTAAGGGGGCGGGTCGTGCGGCGTCATAGCGACGTCACATGGCAGGCGGCCAATAGCGGGGGAGGGGCGGAGATGAGCAGGATGTAAACATCCCGCCCACCTCCTTCCTTCCGTATAGCCGCCGGCGGCAGGTAAGGAGATGTTCCTCGCTGCTGCGGCTTTACACACAGCGATATGTGCTGCCGCAGGAACGAGGAACAACATCGTACCTGTCGCGGCACTGGCATTATGGAAATGTCGGTGAATGCAACGATGATACGATAACGACGTTTTTGCGTTCGTTCATCGTATCATCTAGCATTTACACAGTACGATGTCGAAAGTGACGCCGGATGTGCGTCACTTTCGATTTGACCCCACCGACATCGCACGTGTGATGTTGCAACGTGCAAAGCCGCCCTAAGGGTGCCAATACTTTTGTCTGGCCCATTTTTGGAGTTTTGTGTGAAATGATCAATGATTTGATTTTTGTTTCATTCTCTTTTGTGTTTTTTCATTGCAAGCAAAATAAATGAATATAATAATACCAAAGAATTTGTGATTGCAATCATTTTCAAGAAGAAACTGAGTATTATCTGACAGAATTGCAGGGGTGCCAATACTTTTGGCAAGCACTGTAAATACTGCTTGCTAAATCTGTGGTCCTGCCAAAAATTTAAATTTCAGCATCTAAATTCTCATAGCTAAATCTGCGTTCCTGCAGTCTGCCACAAATAGACATTTCAGCATATATCAATAAAAAGATTTCAATGCTTGTGTTGGCCTCCAACACAAATACATATATATATATATATATATATATATATATATATATATATATATGCAGTATAGACCAAAAAGTTGGACACACCTTCTCATTCAATGAGTTTTCTTAATTTTCATGACTCAAGGCATCAAAACTATGAGTTAACACATGTGGAATGAAATACTTAACAAAACAGTGTGAAACAACTATATATATATAATTAATTTAACACAAGAAGAAGTACGCCTACGTCTGAGTAAATTAAACATTGACAAATCCCCAGGGCCAGATGGCATTTATCCACGAATATTGAGGGAATTGAGCTCCGTAATTCACAGACCGCTGTATCTCATCTTTTTAGACTCGCTTGTAACAGGGTTCGTGCCTCAGGATTGGAGGATTGCTGATGTGGTACCGATATTTAAGAAAGGTAAGAGGGTAGATCCAGGCAACTACCGTCCAGTAAGCCTGACATCAGTAGTATGCAAAGTTTTTGAGGGCATTTTAAGGGATGACATGCAAAAATATGTTGCAGAAAATAATATAATAACTGACAAACAGCATGGATTCATGAAAGATAAGTCGTGTCTAACCAACCTGTTGGGGTTCTATGAGGGGGTAAGTGCAAACCTGGATATTGGTAATGCAGCTGATGTGATTTATTTGGACTTTGCAAAGGCATTTGATACTGTACCACATAATAGCCTTATACTAAAGCTCCAGAAGCAAGGACTATGGGAAACTATATGCAACTGGGTAAGGAATTGGCTAAAAGATAGGAAACAAAGAGTAGTCATAAATGGAACATTCTCTAAATGGGCCATAGTCAGCAGTGGGGTGCCGCAGGGATCTGTGCTAGGACCAATTCTTTTTAATCTCTTTATTAATGACCTTGTGGATAGGATTGATAGTAAAGTGTCAGTCTTTGCTGATGACACCAAACTATGTAGGATATTAAATACTGAACTTGATAGTATAATATTACAAAAAGATCTGGATAAGATATCAGAATGGGCAGATACTTGGCAAATGAGATTTAATGTTGATAAATGTAAAGTAATGCACCTAGGACGGAGTAATCCTATAACTGCGTATACATTAAATGGAAGTAAACTCAGGACTACAGAACAGGAAAAGGACTTGGGTATTCTCATTACAAATAAGCTGAGCAGCAGCACTCAATGTCAAGCAGCAGCTGCAAAAGCAAACAAGATTCTAGGGTGTATAAAATGAGATTAGATCCCGTGATCCCAACGTATTCTTACCCCTCTATAAATCACTTGTAAGGCCAAATCTGGAATATGGGATTCAGTTTTGGGCTCCACATTTGAAAAAGGACATTCAGAAGTTAGAGTCAGTTCAAAGGCAGGCAACTAGACTACTACAAGGAATGGAAGGCCTCCCATATGATGACAGGTTGAAAAAGTTAGATATGTTTAGCTTAGAAAAAAGACGTCTCAGAGGAGATCTCATTTATATGTATAAATACATGTGTGGTCAATATAAAGGACTGGCACATGACTTATTTCTTCCAAAGACAATACTAAGGACCAGGGGGCATTCACTGCGAGTGGAAGAAAAGCGATTCCGACAGGAAAATAGGAAAGGGTTCTTTACAGTTAGAGTAGTCAGACTGTGGAATGCCCTGCCACAAGAGGTAGTAATGGCAGATACTATAACAGCTTTCAAAAAAGGGCTGGATGAATTCCTCAGTACACACAACATTGTTGGTTATAAATGACTTGGTGACCAGGTGTAGAACTGGTGGAGGAAGGTTGAACTAGATGGACCTAGGTCTTTTTTCAACCTTAGTAACTATGTAACTATGTAACTGAAAATATGTCTTATATTCTAGGTTCTTTAAAGTAGCTACCTTTTGCTTTGATTACTGATTTGCACACTCTTGGCGTTCTGCTGATGAGCTTCAAGAGGTAGTCACCGGAAATGGTCTTTCAACAGTCTTGAAGGAGTTCCCAGAAATGCTTAGCACTTGTTGGCCCTTTTGCCTTCACTCTGCGGTCCAGCTCATCCCGAAACCATCTTGATTGGGTTTACGTCTGGTGACTGTGGAGGCCAGTCGTCTGGCGTAGTACCCCATCACTCTCCTTCTTAGTCAAATAGCCCTTACACAGCCTGAAGATGTGTTTGGTGTCATTGTCCTGTTGAAAAATAAATGATGGTCCAACTAAACGCAAACCGGATGGAATAGTATGCCGCTGCAAGATGCTGTGGTAGTCATGCTGGTTCAGCATGCCTTCAATTTTGAATAAATCCTCAAGAGTGTCACCAGCAAAGCACTCCCACACCATCACACCTCCTCCTCCATGCTTCACGGTGTGAAGCAGCCATGTAGAGTCCATCCGTTAACCTTTTCTGTGTCGCACAAAGACACGGTAGTTGGATCCAAAGATCTCAAATTTGGACTCAGCAGACCAAAGCACAGATTTCCACTGGTCTAATGTCCATTCCTTGTGTTCTTTAGCCCAAACAAGTCTTTTCTGCTTGTTGCCTGTCCTTAGCAGTGGTTTCCTAGCAGCTATTTTACCATGAAGGCCTGCTGCACAAAGTCTCCTCTTAACAGTTGTTCTAGAGATGTGTCTGCTGCTAGAACTCTGTGTGGCGTTGACCTGGTCTTTAATCTGAGCTGCTGTTAACCTGCGATTTCTGAGGCTGGTGACTCGGATAAACTTATCCTTGGTCTTCCTTTCCTGGGGTGGTCCTCATGTGAGCCAGTTTTTTTGTAGAGTTTGATGGTTTTTGCCACTGCACTTGGGGACACTTTCAAAGTTTTCCCAATTTATAGTAGTAAACAAAAATGAAAACAAAATATAGCAATAATAGACACGTATTTCCTAATTTCTTTACATTTTACACATTATCACGAAAAAAGGGCAAATATTATTTAAATATATGGACAAAAAAAATGTGTAAAGTCATCAAAGGGGTTTGTGTGGGTCAAAACCCAAGATGTGTGCCTAGTAAGGGACAGAACAAAGTGGCCCAGTCCTGAAGTGGCTAAACAGTAATTAAACAGTAATATTTACTTCACAAATCAATAATGCACATAAAAGTAAGCAAAAATACAGTTTATCACAAAAGTAAGTACACCCCTGACATTTTTGTAAATATCTCATTATATTTTTTCATAGGACAACACTGAACATATGAAACTTACAGTAGATACAAAGTAAAGTACTCAGTGTACAGCCTATTTAACAGTGTAAATTTGGTGTTTCCTCTAAACAACACAACACACAGCCATTAATGTCTAAACAGGGTGGCACGGTGGCTCAGTGGTGAGCACTGCAGTCTTGCAGAGCTGGGGTCCTGGGTTCAAATCTCACCAAGGACACCATCTGCAAGGGGTTTGTATGTTCTCCATGTGTTTGCGTGGGTTTCCTCCGGGTACTCCAGTTTCCTCCCACACTCCAAAGGCATACACATAGGGAATTTAGATTGTGAGCCCCAATGGGGACAGTGTTCCTGATGTATGTGAAGCGCTGCAGAATATGTTAGCGCTATGTAAAAATAAAGATTTATTTAAAGACTTAAACAGATGGCAATAAAAGTGAGTACATTCCTAAATTAAAATAATAAAATTGTGCCCAAAGTGTCAATATTTTGTGTGGCCTCAATTATTTTCAAGCACGGCCTTAAGTCTCTTGGGCATGCAGTTCACTAGATCTTTACAGGTTGACACTAGAATCCTCTTCCACTCCTCCATGATGACATCACGGATGTGGTGGATCTTAGAGACCTTGCGCTCCTCCACCTTCCGTTTGAGGATGTTCTACACATGCTCAACAGAGTTTAGCTCTGGAAACATGCTTGGCCAGTCCAGCACTTTTACCCTCAGTTTCTTTAGCAAGGCAGTGGTTGTCAAGGAGGTGGTTTTGGGTTCATTATCATGTTAGCATACTGCCCTGCTGTGGCCCACTTTATCAAAGGAGGGAATCATGCTCTTCTTCAGTATACAACAGTAAATGTTGGTATTCATGGTTCCCTTAATGATCTATAGCTCTCCATAGCTGGAAGCACACATGCAACCCCAAATCTTAACACTTCCACCATCATGCTTGACTATAGGCAAGAAACATTTTTCATTGTAGTCTTCACCTGGTTGCCACCACACATGCTTGACACCATTTGAGCCAAATCATTTTATCTTGGTCTCATCAGTTCACAGGACATGGATCCAGTAATCCACAAACTTATTTTGTCTTCAGTAAACTGTTTGCGTACTTTCTTGTGCATCCTCTTTATTAGAGGCTTTCTTCTGGGACGACAGCCATATAGACAAATTTGATGCAGTGTGTGGCGTATGGTCTGAGCACTGACAGCCTGACCCCCCTTCCGACCCTTTAAACCTCAGCAGCAATGCTTTCAAGACTCATATGTCTATTTTGAAAAGATAACCACTGGAATATGATGCTGAGCATGTTCACTCAACATCCTTGGTCACCCATGTCAAGGCTGCTCTGAGTGGAACCTGTCTTGTTAAACCACTGTATGGTCTTGGCCACCATGCTGAAGCTCAGTTTCAGGGTGTTGGAAATCTTTGTATAGCCTAGGCCACCTTTAAGTAGAGCAACAATTTTTTTTTCAGATCCTCAGAGAATTATTTGCCATGAGGTGCCATGTTGAACATCCACTGACCAGTATCAGTATGTGAGTGATTACACCAAATGTAATACATCTGCTCCCCATTCACACCTGAGACCTTGTAACACTAATGAGTCATTTAACACTGGTGTACTTACGTTTCTTGCCAGCAGTTTAGATATTAATGGCTGTGTGCTGAGTTATTTAGAGGACACATCAAATGACACTGTTATACAACCTGTACACTGACTATTCTACATTGTATCAAAGTGTCATATCTTCAGTGTTGTCCCATGAAAAGATAGAAAAAATAGTTACAAAAATGTGAAGCATGTACTCCCTTTTGTGATATACTATGTATTTTATCAGCAAACGTTCCTTTTATTCTCCTGGAGTGATTTTTCACTACCAATTTATGTGTAAAATCTGGGTTCAGTGAAATGAGATTTTCACATTTCTGAGGTAGGAGATGACAGTTGGTGCTTTTAAAGTCTATTGAAAGAATAGGGGAGGAGGAGGGAGAGGCTAGATGTAGACAGACATTTTTCTGCAAATTCTCCATAGAAATTTCTGAGTGCTATCATCTCCAATACACTGGGAAATCTGTACTCACTGATGGCAACTTTTTCCCATGAATTGAGGATTCTAAGGGGCACTTTGCACACTATGACATCGCAGCTGCGATGTCGGTGGGGTCAAATCAAAAGTGACGCACATCCGGCGTTGCAGTCGATATCGTAGTGTGTAAATCCTTTTTGAAATGATCAACGAGCGCAAAACCGTTGTTATTGTATCATCGATGTAGGGTCCGGCATTTCCATGAATTGGGAAATACCGATGTTACAATGTTGTTCCTTGTTCCTGCGGCAGCACACATCGCTGTGTGTGAAGCCGCAGGAGCGAGGAACATCTCCTACCTGCGTCCTGCGGCTCACGCCGGCTATGCGGAAGGAAGGAGGTGGGCGGGATGTTTACGTCCCGCTCATCTCCGCCCCTCCGCTTCTATTGGCCGCCTGCCGTGTGACGTCGCTATGACTTATAGAATAATGGGGCTCCTTTCCCCTATTGGGATCACCATCAGCAAAATTAGGGCAAATTAAGACAGGAGAAAAAGAGTTGCTGTATATAGGGATCAACCAATGCGTTTTTGTTATGACGCCGCACGACCCGCCTCCTCAATAAGGAGGCGGTTCGCCGGCCAGAGCGACGTCGCAGGGCAGGTGAGTGCAAGTGAAGCTGCCGTAGCGATAATGTTCGCTACGGCAGCTATCACCATGATATCGCAGCTGCGACGGGGGCAGGGACTATCGCGCACGGCATCGCAGCATTGGCTTGTGATGTCGTAGTGTGCAAAGTGCCCCTTAGAATGAATGATCAGCCCACAAAGAGAAAGAAGCAAATTTCTCTAATAAAATCTAACAAAGTATCTTATCTTCAAATGTGTTATTGATTTATGAGAAAAAAATTAAAATTATGGTGACTCTTTAAAGTGTACATTCATCTCATTATGATGTGGTCAAATCATGAAAAGGCAGCGTCCATAGGAGTTTATGATGCAGGTGGGTAGGCAACATTTTGTAACACCTGTGTGGATTCCTTTCCTCTCTATTTCTGCTTCAGCTGCCTTTTTTGCAGGTATTTATTGATAGTGTCGGTACTGTTTTATTTCCGGAACTTTTGTTGCTGCTAGATCATTGAGCTATGGAGTTAAATGTTTAGGTACAACTTTCTGAGAACCCTGGGTGGGGCTGTCTGCTATTTAAACCCCTGTGTCTCTGTAATCCACTGCCAATCAATGAGTTCTACTTACGTGGCATAAAGTTCTATCACCCACTTATATGTTACCTTTCTGATTTCTTCTCTTTTCTGATCTCAGCTTAAATTTTGGCCATCTACTTGGTTTCTGATCCTGATTCTGATTTTATCCCTGACGTGACCTCTTGGCATTGACCATGCATGGCTATCTTTCTTGTGCTCAGCTTGCTCCCCCAGTCAGTAGCTACTCTGTCACCTCAGTCCAGGGGCACCTATGGAAGTCCAGATCTCTACAGAGTTTAAAGTTTGAAGGCCAGGGAAACTTCTGCGCTCTGGTAAAAAGAGTAACTTGCGCTAAGCCTGCCTGTGGAAGCTCTATTAATAGCTGCCACGAGCACTGCAATCATGAGACATATTTGTTATTAACACAAATTTACTATTAGCGAAGATCAAGGAAAATTGTAATATTCAAAGGCAATATGGAAAATAGCAAATTTGAGTTCAATATATCTTTAACTGGATGGGTTCTGAACAGGGGCAACTGTTCACAATAGAAATAACTCAATCTATCTTGAGATCACCCCAGTTTGTTTTTAATTTTTCTGTCTTTTCCTTTACTTACATTTGAAATCAGAAGTTTACATACACTATCAAAAAGACATGTTTTTATCACTATCTGACATGAAATCAGAATAAATCTTTCCCGTTTTAGCTTAATAAGGATTAACGAAATTATTTATATTTTCTATATGCCAAAATATTGAGAGAGAGAGAGAAAGTAAATGTTTTAAGGCATTTTTATTATTTTCTGCAAAGTCAAAAGGATACCTACATTCCATTAGTATTTGGTACGATTGCCCTTCAATGGTATGACTTGGGTCAAACGTTTTGGATATCCTTCCACAAGCGTTTCACAATAGTTGGTAGGAATTTGGGCCCATTCCTCCTGACAGAACTAGTGTAACTGAGCCATGTTTGTAGATCACCTTGCTCACACTTGCCTTTTAAGCTTTGCCCATAAATTTTCAATAGAATTAACATCAGGGCTTTGTGATGGTCACTCCAAACATTGACTTTGCTATCATTAAGCCACTTTATAACTAGTTGGCAGTATGCGTTGGGTCATTGTTCATTTGGAAGACCTATTTCCATCCAAGCTTTAGGTTTCTGGCTGATGTCTTGAGATGTTGCTTTAGTATTGCACATGGTCTTCTTTCCTCATGATGTCATCTATTTTGTGAAGAGCACCAGTCCCTCCTGCAGCAAAACAACCCCACAACATGATACTGC
Organism: Anomaloglossus baeobatrachus; assembly: GCF_048569485.1. Classification (NCBI taxonomy): domain Eukaryota; kingdom Metazoa; phylum Chordata; class Amphibia; order Anura; family Aromobatidae; genus Anomaloglossus; species Anomaloglossus baeobatrachus. Next base: position 308,542,279 of record NC_134353.1, read on the forward strand.
CACCCCCCTGTTTCACAGTTGGGATGGTGTTCTTAGGCTTCAAGGCTTCTCCATTTTTCCTCCAAAAGTAACAATCATCATTATGGCCAAACAGTTCAATTTTAGTTTCGTCTGACCACAGGACATGTCTCCATAAATAAAGGTATTTGATCCTGTGTGCATTTTCAAGCATTAATCTGACGTTTTACGTTTCTTTTGGAGTAATGGCTTCTTCCTGGCAGAGTGGCCTTTCAGAGTGGCCTTGCAATGTTGATAGTCCTCGTTTCAATGTGAACAATAACACAATCTTACCAGCTTCTGCTAGCATCTTCACAAGGTCTTTTGCTTTTGTTCTGGGGTTGATATGCACATGTCTGATCAAAGCATGTTCATCTCTGATACACAGAACCCGTTTCCTTCCTGAGTGGTATGATGGTTGGACATTCCCATCTTGTTTGTACTTGCAACTAATTGTTTGTACAGATGAACAAGGAACCTTCAGGTATCTGGAAATTGCACCCAAGGATGAACCAGACTTTTGCAAGTGCACAATTCTCTTCCTGAGATCTTGGCTGATTTCTTTTGACTTTCACGTGATACTACACAAAGAAGAAGTTTGTTTCAGGTGTGCATTAAAATATAACCACAGTTGTGTCTCTAGTTAACTCAGATGTTGCCAATAAACCTATCAGAAGCTTCCAAAGACATAACCTCATCATATGGGCTGTCCCATATTGTTTAAAGGCATAGTACTCTTAGGGGTACTTTGCACACTACGACATCGCAGGTGCGATGTCGGTGGGGTCAAATTGAAAGTGACGCACATCTGGCATCGCAGGCGACATCGTAGTGTGTAAAGCCTAGATGATACGATTAACGAGCGCAAAAGCGTCGTAATCGTATCATCGGTGTAGCATCAGCGTAATACATAATTACGCTGACGCGACGGTCCGATGTTGTTCCTCGCTCTAGCAGCAGCACACATCGCTGTGTGTGAAGCCGCAGGAGCGAGGAACATCTCCTACCGGAGTCACCGCGGCTCCCGTAGGATATGCGGAAGGAAGGAGGTGGGCAGGATGTTTACATCCCGCTCATCTCCGCCCCTCCGCTCTGCTCCTATTGGCCGCCTGCCGTGTGACGTCGCAGTGACGCTGTACGACCCGCCCCCCTTAATAAGGAGGCGGGTCGCCGGCCAGAGCGACGTCCCAGGACAGGTGAGTCCATGTGAAGCTGCCGTAGCGATAATGTTCGCTACGGCAGCTATCACAAGGATATCGCAGCTGCGACGGGGGCAGGGACTATCGCGCTCGGCATCGCAGCATCGGCTTGCGATGTTGCAGCGTGCAAAGTACCCCTTAGTGTATCTAAACCTTTAACTTTGCAGTAAGTAATAAAAATGCCTTAAAATATTCTCTCATTTTTCTAGCACAGTGATGGCGAACCTGTGGCACTCCAGCTGTTGCAAAACTACAATTCCCATCATGTCTTCACAGCCAAAGCTTTTGCTTTGAATGGCCAGGCATGATGGGAATTGTAGTTTTGCAACAGCTGGAGTGCCACAGGTTCGCCATCACTGTCTAGCATTTGGCAAATATAAATTATTTTGGTAATACTAATTGACCTAAAACAGGAAAGGTTTATTCTGATTTCATGTCAGGTAGTGAGAAAAACATGCATATGTGTCTTTTTAGATAGTGTATATAAAATTCTAGTTTCAACTGTATATGTCCATCTGTTATTATACAAAAAAAAATCATATTTTGTTAATATTACACTCCTTGTCCTCCTGATTCTGTATTGTACTGAAAATGTAGAAGTCAAGTGTGTTTCCTGCTACCTATTGTATATAGGTTTCTCTGTTTCTATTAGTAAAGTTTACTTTATTAATGCATATTGCATGTTGAAGTTAGATTATAAGCCAATGCTCCGATCCATGTAGCTGGTGTCCATGAGGAGAAGGTAACAGAAAAAGAGAGGTCCATTACCAAAGTAAAACTCTTGTCTTTATTTCAAATTGTTAAAACATGGTGAAGATAAAATATGATGACTAGAGATGAGCGAGCCTCTAGAGGCTCGAGTTTGGTTCGATTCCTCGAACGGAGGCCGCGTTCGAGTTCGGTTCGGCGAATGGCTCGACGAACCTCTCGAGCCCCATTGAAACCAATGGCAGGCAAATACAAACACATAAAAACACATTATAAATGTAAACATACAGTTAATAAATATTGCCATAACACGTACCTGTCCCCGCGACGCATCCTGCACTCTGTCTCCCGCCACTTTTCCTTCCGATAATCGCTGCGTCCTCCCGGTAACCAGCACTGATGATAGGACCTTCCGTGACGTCAAAAAAGCATGTGACCAGTCACGTGTCTATTATTTCATTGGCTACAGACTGGTCACATGGCTAGACGTCATTGCTAGGTACTGTCAGTGCATCTCTCCGGTACGCCGTGCTTGTTTGTGCATCCCCATGTACCGGCAAGATGCTCTGGTACATGGTCGGCTCCCCGTTTTGCTTCCCCATTCCGTTATTCACCAGCTGCCACAGCCGGTCAATAATGGAGATCACCGTTGCTATAGCAATGCGCCTGTCAGCGGTGACGTCACAGCTTACAGCACGCAGCTGCTGCTCATTCACTGAGTGATATAGACTGCATAGGAAGCAGCGTCTTCCCCCATGCAGTGCTGTCTGATGTAGCAGAACTGCATGGGTTGAAGGAGAAAGAAGACAGAAGACCATGGATCGTGGAGGGATGAGAGGGAGTAATAAACATGGAGTCTCTAATGTGTCTGTGTATTTATTTCTATTAAAGTATTTTTTCTCTGTTTGGTGTGTTTTTTCTAACCCTTTATTGGAGATTCTCTCCAAAAAACCTGCCTCCATTAAACTGAATGGAGCTGTGAGCTACAGGCCATTAATAAGAGCTATGATTGGTTGCGATAGGAATAAAGACATTCATAGTATAAGAAGCTTATGTGTGAGGTAATATGATGTCGGTGGAGAAACAGACACAGACAGACACAGACTGAGAGACAGACAGAAAGAGACAGACAGACAGGCACAGACAGAGAAAGAGACACACAGGGAAAGACACAGACAAAAAGAGACAGACAGAGACAGATAGGAAAAAAAAGTCAGACAGACAGAAAGAGACAGACAGAAAGACACACAGGGAAAGAGACAGACAGAGGCAGACAGGAAAAGAGACAGAGAGAGACAAACAAGGAAAGAGACAGACAGAGACAGACAAATACAGATGAGGAAAGAAACAGACGGGGAAAGACACAGATGGGGAAAGAGACAGACAGGGAAAGAAACAGATGGGGAAAGAGACAGACAAGGAAAGAGACAAACGGGGAAAGAGACAGACAAGGAAAGAGACAGATGGGGAAAGAGACATACCGGGGAAAGAGACAGATGGGGAAAGAGACAGACAGGGAAAGAGACAGACCAGGGAAAGAGACAAACCAGGGAAAGCGACAGACCTGGAAAGAGACAGACCTGGAAAGAGACAGACCTAGAAAGACACAGACGGGGAAAGAGTCAGACAGAGACAGACAAAGACAGACAAGGAAAGAAACAGATGGGGAAAGACACAGATGGGGAAAGAGACAAACAGGGAAAGAAACAGACGGGGAAAGAGACAGACAAGGAAAGAGACAGACGGGGAAAGAGACAGACGAGGAAAGAGACAGATGGGGAAAGAGACAGACAGGGAAAGAGACAGACCAGGGAAAGAGACAAACCAGGGAAAGAGACAGACCTGGAAAGAGACAGACCTGGAAAGAGACAGACCTAGAAAGACACAGACAGGGAAAGAGTCAGACAGGGAAAGAGACAGACGGGGAAAGAATCAGACAGGGAGATAGACAGAGAGAGAGAGACACACAGAGAGAGAGACAGACAGACACAGAGATAGTGACAGACATACACAGAGATAGAGAGAGACAGAGAGACGGAACAGAGACAGAAAAAGAGATAGACACAGACAGACACACAGAGACAGACAGGGAAAGAGTGAGACATAGAGACAGACAGACAGACAGAGACTGGGAGAGAGACAGTTACTATCCCAGGCAACGCCCGGGTACTACAGCTAGTTTGAAATAAAGACAAGAGTGTTACTTCGGTGCTGGCCCTCATATTTTCTTTTTGCTATTGCAAGATGGACTGTCTCCTTTCTTGTCCACAAGTTACATCTGGGTTTCCTATATCATCTGAGAAAATGTTGTCTGTTGCCACACACTTAGAGGCACCAGTGTCAGTGGTGTCTGGTATTAAAGCAGAGCACCCTGGATCATGCGACCCTTACAGCTTGATAAGAATTGTGCTAGCATACTCACGTGTCCATATTGAAAAATGCCTCTCTCTGTCCCTAACAGAATGGCTTTCTTCACGTGCTAATGTTTAAATACGTACATGAAAAAATGGTAGTGCTGTCGTTAGTGTTTTGGATCAGTTTGTGATCCGTATACAGTCTGTTTTTCCATTTTTATGCTCAGTGAGTCATCAGTGGTTATCACGGAAAAATAATATAAGAAATGACAAAGCTTCTCCTGTATTTACATTGCTAAACATGTTCAGAATGCTTATGGCATTTGTGTACTGTACATATTTTTCACTGGCCTATAGACCTGTATTGGCCCTTGTCAATTGTGTTGCCGGAGAAAAGACAGGCATGTCTCCATGTGTGTTACATAGACAAACAGTCCATGTAAAAACACAGGAATGTGACTATCTCCATAGGGTATAATAGGTACGTGTCCTAGCCATGAAAAAAGTTGATACCACACATATGAGCCACATGAATGTCTGAGAGCTCAAGCGTAAAAATTAGATGAGTGATAAAAGGGGATTGCACTCAGACCAATGTTATTCAATGAAGCAGTGCAGATCAACATATTTTTTTCTCAGCTTTCGGCACAATAAAAAAATCGCAGTCTGCTGAGATTTGACTTTGAAATCGGTACAGTGTTTGAAAAAGAATAGATGCCATAAGGACCATCAGTATGGCATCCAATTTTTGCAGATACATTACAATTCTGTAAAATAGGAAACTATAACTTGTCCCATAAAAAATAAATAGCTGCTGAGTAAAAAACAGATTGTATAAGGACAGTGCATGGATAACAAGTGAGAAACAAATCAACCTACGTTTGTAGATGAGAATTGGACCGATTTTTTATATTCTCACGGGACCACAGCCAAATACTTCCTCTCAATCTTCGTCTGCTCTCGCGACAATCCTCATTCTGATACTGCTGTCCACCTTCTCTTCCGACACGTTCCTAGGACGGAGGGAGATATTGTCACATGACAGATGAAGTGTCACGGGCGGAGGAGGGGACGCTGCGCTCTCCCACTGCTCGGGTCCGGCTGCCGCTGCTGCGGCTGCTGCTGCTGCTCGGTGGTGGCTCGAGCGGTGGGCCGGATCCCGGGGACTCGAGCGGCGCTCCTCGCCCGTGAGTGAAAACGGGATGATCGGTTGTGGGGGTTTTGATATGGATATTGTCCGTGACGCCACCCACGGTTGTGGTGATTTTGGTAACACCACCGCTGCTCTGGACGGGGATCCCGGGAGCGGTGACTGGGAGCAGCTTGGTTGTTAGTTCTCCCCTCCGTGGGAAGGGGATTGGTTGTCCCGGGGCCCGGTGATGGGGTAGGGATGAATGGCAGGTAGGTTACGGGGCCTGGGGAGGTGCAGGGTCGCGGGGGCAGCGCTGTGCCGCATGGCACGGTGGTACTCACTCAGCCCAATGATGAAGACACAGTTCTCGGTAAAACACACGGCTGGATGGATGGGTCCCACAGACGGCTGCGGTGTTGTTGCTCCCAGCAGGTTGGTGGCAACTGCCTTTCCCTGCACCTAAGATGTCTGTACGGTTCCAATGGGTTCCCACCGGTAACCCGCTCCCCGGCTTGGATATGGGCCGGAGGAGCCCCTTTTTGCCCGCAGGCGCTGGCCCTGAGAGACGGTTGCCTTGGCGGTGGCGGTGTCTCCCTCTGTTGGTTGGACTGTTGCCTTCTGTCGGGACTTGACTGTTTGGAAACCCAGGAGGTCCCCTTCACTAACGGATTCGGCAAATTCACGGCGACTCCTAGCCTTGCCGGGGTTCGAAAAGCCCCTGCCAGATGGTGCTGGCTTCTCTTTGTGTACCGGTCCGGTACCGCCGGGCCACCGCTCGTCCACAGTCCTTACGGTAACTCGGATAGGCCACTCCTGCAGACGGTCACCACCGTCTGCCAACCTTGTGTGACGCCCTGGGCAAGCCAGGGGTCACAGGTCACAACACCACATGCACCCCACATTCCCTGCAGGAACACCAAGGTCAGAACACAAATCCTTGTTGCCTTCCTCCAGGGACTGATGTTCACACCAGGGGGGTGGGCCAGGCGGTTGGCTCCACCCACCGAGGAGTTCACAGTCCTGGAGGCGGGAAAACCAGGCAGTGCAGATAGAGTTTGGAAGTGTAGAGGAGCAAGTGACAGGAGTGGAAGTGTAGGAAAGTGACAGCAACAGAGCCTGAAGTTGGTCCGGGTGTGTGCCCCGGACTGAGACAGCAAGGTTGGCAGACGGCGGTGACCGTCTGCAGGAGAGGCTGATCGGAGGTTGCCGAAAGGACCGTGGACGGGTGGTGGCCCGGCGGTACCGGAGCGGTATATAAAGAGAAGCCAGCACCAGTGGCAGGGGCCTTTCGGATCCCGGCAAGGCTAGGAGTCGCCGTAATTTGCCAAATCCGTCAGTGAAGGGGACCTCCGGGTCTCCCAGCAGCAAAGTCCCGATTGAAGGCAACAGTCCGACCGTGAAGGGGAGACATCGCCACCGCCAAGGCACCAGTTTCCCAGGGCCAGCGCCTGCGGGCAAGAGAGGGGCTCCACCGGCTCATATCCAAGCTGGGGAGCGGGTTACCGGTGGGAATCCATTGTTACCAAAGAACCGTATTCAGGTGCAGGGAAGAGACCGTCACCGCTAACTGTAGGGAACATCAGCACCGCAGCCGTCCGAGGGACCCGTCCAACCAGCCGTTTGTTTACCGTGAACTGTGTCATCATCCTTGGGCTGAGTGAGTACCTCCGTGCCGTGCGGCACAGCGCTGCCCCTGCGTCCCTGCACCTCCACAGGCCCCATAACCCGCCTGTCCATCACCCTAACCCCCGTCATCGGGCCCCGGGATCACCAGACCCCTACCCACGGAGGGGCAAACCAACATCTAGCTGCTCCATACCACAACTCCCGGGATCCCTAGACAGAGCAGCGGTGGTGTCCACACAATCACCACACCCGTGGGTGGCGTCACGGACATTAATCAAATCCCCCACCAACAAACCCCTTTCACTCACGGGCGAGGAGCGCCGCTCGAGTCCCCATGATCCGGCCCATCGCTCGAGCCACCGAGCAGCAGCAGCCACAGGGCAGCGGCGCCCGGACCCGAGCAGTGGGAGAGCGCAGCGTTGACATCCCTCCTCCCCGCTCGCGACACTTGCTGTTCTGTCCGGGCCACACACCCGGACGCTGTCAGTCAGTTGCTCCACTACCACACTTTCCTCCTTCCACTTTCACTGTCAAAACTAGACTGTCTGTTTTCCCACCTCCAGGACTGTGAACTCTTCGGTGGGCGGGACCAACCGCCTGGCCCACCCCCTGGTGTGATCATCAGCCCCTGGAGGAAGGCAACAAGGGTTTTGTGTTCTGGCTTTGATGTGCCTGCTGGGATTGTGGGGTGTGTGGGTGTTCTCTGTGGCCCCTGGCTTGTCCAGGGCGCCACAGAAGTCTCACATGACCATGTTGGCACAGTTCTTGACTTCAATGGGCATTTGATTTAGATTAGAGAAGTGGGCTTCTACTTTTCCTATCAACTGCATGGATGCTTGTTGGAATATGTTTAGTGCAACAACCCATTCCTGTCTATGAGTCTTTCGTTGCTAGGTTTGTATGCTGTTAATAAAGATAGAACAAAAAATGGAAAGGAGGTCACAGGAAGAGCTCGTGACTGTATTCTTTCTTCCTGTGTTCTATGTGAGAGAATGCTTGCTGCAGGAGCTCCAGATAAAGACACACAGAAATTGTTACTTGCTGATTTACTAAGCTTTATATTTTTTCCTAATTGTTCCTGAATAAACTATTGTTTCTGTGTGGCATTCCTGGAGAGTATCATTGAGCATCCACTGCCAACAGGTTAGGGGCCCAGAGCAACACACATCTGCTTGGAGCAACAGTGCGGAAAAGAAAGATGTCCACTAGCAGCAATCCTGTCAAGTTCAAAGTGCTAAGCCTGACTAATCACAACTACCAATCCTGGAAATTCAAAGTGAAGCTTCTGCTCAAAAGAGAAGGTACGTGGAAAAATACTCAGGAACCTGTGCATCATCCATTACCAGATGATTGGCTAGAGAAGGATCAGAAAGAACAAAGCACCCTCTCCCTCAGTATAGATGATAATCAAATTGTACATACATGCAAATGTGCAACGATGTGGGATGAGTTGCAGAAAGTGCATGAAAGATCAAATCTCAGCAATAAGCTTTATCTCATGAGAAAGCTGCATCTGTCTAAGCTAAGTGATGGCCAGAATATGCAGGGCTATTAAGAAACACCCTGGAGATTGTGAAGCGCCACAGGGGTATTGGAGAAGAAATTAAAGATTTTCATGTTGCTGCACTTCTACTAAGTGGCCTTCCAGAAAGTTATGACACACTTGTCACTGCACTAGTTGCCTGGCCAGATGATGAGCTCACACTAGAGTATGTCAAAGACAAACCTGCAGATGAATACCAGAGAAAAACAGAGACTGTTAGCAGCAGTAATGTATCCAGAGCACAAGCAGCATTAAAGACACAAGATTTCTCTAAAAATAAGAGTAATGTAAGAGAAACTTGTGGATGTTTTGTCTGTAAAAAGCCCGGCCACCTTAAAGCAGACTGCAGAGTTTGGAAAGCTAGAATGAGTCAGCTTAAAAAGCAGGACAGGCCTCAAAGGGTTAAAACAGCAGTAAATGAAGATTTTGCATATATTGAGGCTGCATTTAATGCCAGTACAGGCCCTTCTGCAAAGCATACAGTATATGTATATGGTGTATAGATTCTGGTGCAACAAGACATATGACAAACAACAAGAATTTCTTTTTTGACCCTAATGAAAGCAAGTCAGAAATAGTGATCTTAGCTAATGGTCACTATATGACTTCAGAAGGAGTAGCGGATAGCTACCTACACTGTCCAGTTTCCTCAGCACAAAGCAGAAGGATCCCAATGAAGGATGTTCTCTATGTCCCCAGCCTTGAAAGTAATTTTCTGTCACTAAAGAAGCTCACACAACAGGGGAATGTAGTAACTTTTAGGGAAAATAGCTGTATCATCTCAAAGAAGGGTCACACTCTTGCTGAAGGAAAAATCAGAAATGAACTTTTTCAGCTAGAATGCAAAGAAAGTGTGTACAGTGCTAGACAAGATTTGCAAAAAAACTGTATACAGCACAGACCAAAAGTTTGGACACACCTTCTCATTCAAAGAGTTTTCTTTATTTTCAGGACTCTGAAAATGTAGATTCACATTGAAGGCATCAAAACTATGAATTAACACACGTGGAATGAAATACTTAACAAAAAAGTGTGAAACAACTGAAAATATGTCATATATTCTAGGTTCTTCAAAGTAGCCACCTTTTGCTTTGATCACTGCTTTGCACACTCTTGGCATTCTCTTGATGATCTTCAAGAGGTAGTCACCGGAAATGGTCTTCCAACAGTCTTGAAGGAGTTCTCAGAGATGCTTAGCACTTGTTGGCCCTTTTGCCAACCTTTACTATATGTATATATTTTTACATTCGTGGTTATTTACACACTTGGCCTCCTGTCTGACTTGTGGCTATGGTAGAGGTCAGTCTCCCGTCCTTCCTGTGGGATTTTTCTCCTCCAACTACCTCTTTTTCTGGTTTTTATATTAATACTAGCTGTACTACCCGGCTTCGCCCGGGTTAATAACTGTTGTTAACAAAATAGAATGTATTAACAAAAATTTATTCTGCACACAAAAACCACAAAACAAATAGATAGAAATGCAATTTTTTAAAAGGCAAAAACTAAGCTAATAGAAGCATTTCACAACATATATTTCAACACCACAGATATTCCACACAGATTTAACTAAATTGGCCAAATAATGTGCTCCGTCTGTCTCTTTTCAGGTCTGTCTCTTTCCAGGTCTGTCTCTTTCCCTGTCTGTCTCTTTCCCCGTCTGCCTCTTTCCCCGTCTGCCTGTCTCTGTCTTTCTCTTTTTTTCCCTGTCTGTCTCTCTGTCTGTCTCTCTGTCTGTCTCTGTCTGTCACTCTGTCTGTCTCTCTGTCTGTCTCTGTCTGTCTCTCTCTATCCGTCTCCCAACTGACATCTTATTACCTCACATATAAGCTTCTTATACTATGAATGTCTTTTGTTCCTATAGCAACCAATCACAGCTCCTACTAATAACCTTTAGTTCCAGGCTCCATTTACTTTAATGGAGGCATGATTTTTGGAGAGTAACTGTAAAGTGCGGGGTTAAATTTTCCTGTCAAAACATAGTCTATGACATTCCCTGGGTCACATGAGATGTCTGTGCAAAATTTTTTGATTGTAAATGTGACGGTGCGGATACACTTTTCGTTTCATTTTTTCTCCATTGTGTAGATTGGGCAAAATTGATTGGTAAATTGGAATGCGCGAGGTTAAAATTTCGCCTCACAACATAGCCTATGACGCTCTCGGGGTCCAGATGTGTGAGTGTGCAAAATTTTGTGGCTGTAGCTGCGACAGTGCAGATACAAATCCCGGACATACACACATACATACATACATACATACATACATATGTGGCGCCCCTGACCTGGTCAGGCACCACTGAGTACTGCACCCATGCTGGGGACAGTACAATACAGGTAATCCAGAAGGCTGACCGAGGTGTGACTACACAGGCGCATAGTGATCAGGTCTCACACATGTACCTTTGAGAGGACCCCTGGGGATCCCAGGAGGGGGCAAAGCCTTCACCTCCACTGGAATAGTGGAGGGGGCCAAAAGCCTCCATCTCCACTCAAGGGGTGTGGTGGAGAGCCTGGTTGCTAGGTGGCGTAGGCAAGAACAGGAGAGGAGGAGCAGTGAGCCGGTTTAGTGCAGAGTCCAGGGAGCTCGGAGGAGAGCAGACCCCTGGGGCTGTTGCAGTCTAACAGCGCCCGCGCAGTGGCTACTGACGGGGGAGAACGGTCACCTAGGAGTGCTACCCGAAATCCATCTTCAGCTAAAGAGAGAGCACGGAGTGGGAAGTAAGGAGACTGCTAGGGAGTACCAGGCCCAAACGGGCGGCAGATCCCGGAGCGGGGATAGATCCACCTTTCCTTGCTAAACCTGCCGGTGTGGGGCCCTCAAAGCCCACACCACAACACCCAAAAGCCGCAGCCACGTAGCCACAGTTAGGGCCCATAGTTCACAGGAGGCAAGCAGCTGGAGTGATCTGGTCCAGGCGACAAGCAAACGGCAACCAAACGAGGGGAGCAGTTACTTCCCTGGGTGACCCCCATAGGGACTAAAAGTCGGGGTTACCCCAAACCACCAAGGGCTAAGGAAGGCGAGTCGGTAGTCACCCTCACCAGTCAGCCTGAAGGATACCTGGTTCCAGCCTGGTTCATCCCAGCTACGCCCGGGTTACTCACCCTGCCATCAACTGTGAGTAAAACCCCTGAAAGACATCCTGCTTGTGTGGAGTTATTCTGCGCCTTGTGGTTCTACACACCTACACAGGGCCCTGGGGCTCGCCTCACTCTCAGGAGGCTATTACAACCGACTGCACCCACCATCAGCCCCAGGCATCCCTTAATCTGCAGTGGCGGTCCCCACTGACCGCAATTCTGAGAGTGGCGTCACGACAAATAGAAGATTCCCTACCTGTAACAAGATCCAGCTGAGTGGAGTCCCTGAAGGTAATGCACCGACACAATACTTGCGGGGCTTCACACATACACACATTCAGCTTTATATATTAGATAGCTGTACTACCCGGCTTCACCCGGGTTAATAACTGCTGTTAGCAAAATAGAATGTATTAACAAAAATGTATTCTGCACACAAAAATCACAAAACAAATAGAAATGTAATTATTAAAAGGCAAAAACTAAGCTAATAGAAGAATTTCACAACATATATTTCAACACCACAGATATTCCACATAGATTTAACTAAATTGGCCAAGTAATGTGCTCCGTCTGTCTCTTTCCAGGTCTGTCTTTTTCCAGGTCTGTCTCTTTCCAGGTCTGTCTCTTTCCCTGCTTGTCTCTTTCCCCGTCTCTCTTTCCCCGTCTGTCTCTTTCTCCGTCTGCCTGTCTGTCTCTTTTTTTGTCTGTCTCTATCTCTCCGTTTCTTTCCCCATCTGTCTCTTTCTAGGTCTGTCTCTTTCCCAGGTCTATCTCGTTGTCTGTGTCTTTTCCTGTCTGTCTCGTTCCCTGTCTGCCTGTCTCTGTCTGTCTCTTTCCTTGTCTGTCTCTATCAAGGTCTGTCTCTTTACCCATCTATCTTTGTCTGTCTCTCTGGCTGTCTCCTCCTTCCCTGTCTGCCTGTTTCTATCCCTGTCTGCATGTCTGTCTTTCACTTTCCCCATCTGTCTCTTTCTCTATCTGTCTCTTTGCCCATGTGTCTCTTTCCAGGTCTATCTCTTTCCAGGTCTGTCTCTTTCCAGGTCTGTCTCTGTCTGTCTCTTTCCAGGTCTGTCTCTCGTTCTCTCTCTCTGTCTGTCTCTGTTTGTCTCTCTCTATCCGTCCCCCACCGACATCTTATTACCTCACATATAAGCTTCTTATACTATGAATGTCTTTTGTTCCTATAGCAACCAATCACAGCTCCTACTAATAACTTGTAGTTCCAGGCTCCATTTACTTTAATGGAGGCATGTTTTTTGTAGAGTAACTGGAAAGCGCGGGGTTAAATTTTCCTGTCAAAACATACTCTACGATGTTCCCTGGGTCACATGAGGTGTCTGTGCAAAATTTCGTGATTGTAAATGTGACGGTGCGGATACACTTTTCGTTTCACTTTTTCCCCATTATGTAGATAGGGGCAAAATTGATTGGTAAATTGGAACGCGCGGGGTTAAAATTTTACCTCACAACATAGCCTATGATGCTCTCGGGGTCCAGACGTGTGAGTGTGCAAAATTGTGGCTGTAGCTGCGACGGTGCAGATGCCAATCCCGGACATACACACACACACACACACACACACACACACACACATACACATACACACACACACATACACACATACACACACACACATACACACATACACACACATACACACATACACACACACACACACACACATACACACACACGCATACACACATACACACATACATACATACACACATTCAGCTTTATATATTACATTGTTTAAATCATGTACTGTGATATTCTCACTGTTTTAACAAAATTAGTGTTGCACTTTTTCTACAATAAAATTGATATACTTTTTTCAAATAGTGGTTTATTATTTATTCCATACTAGCATGGTATAGCCCCTTCAGTTCTCTGCTGTTCACTTCATTATGCCTTGGGGTACATCCATTCTTTCACCATCATGAAGTCCAGTTGTCCTGGTCTTTGTTTTTTCATAAGCTTCATATTTTTTCCTGATTGTTCCTGAATAAACTAATCGTTGCTGTGTTGCAGGCTTGGAGAGTATCGTTGATAATCCACTGCCAACAACACTGCCTTTTTATGAGTGGACAGTATCATAGTTGGATGGAAGTGCACGCCCATAGAGCTGAAATAAATAAAACGCCCAGTTGAATAATAAAAAAAATTAAAACATTAGGCACAGGAACTTCTGTGGATGAAAAGTAGTAACAAAAACTTTTTTCAGCACATTCCTACTAGCATTTGCTGAATTTTAGTGTTCAGAAGGCAAACATTGGAGTAATGTCCTCGTTACGTGTAATATTGTATCATTATCATAAGCCCATCAATGGACTGTCTTTTTCTTTTATACCTTCATTACTTTTACTCTTGTAAATATAACACTTGATGAGAGTCTCTCGAGAGCTGACTGATAATAATGCAAAGATGTAGCTTCCAGAGGAGATGTTAATGGCATATATTTTCTATGGAAAAGAAAATGTCATGTGGCTTGTATCAAACGAAACTGTCATTATGCAATATGCTGAATATAACAAGGCTTTGTCTAGCCCTAACCTTTACTAACACAAAATTATTATCCTCCACATGGGCCCAGAAGCTTTGTTCTGTTTTGTACTATTTTATAGCTTAGTCCTGGGACTGTTTTTGTCACCATTTAATTCTTTATCGCTTTTCTCTAAATTATAAAATGTAACACTACAGTTGTATCTCTTGAGAAGTGCCTGCCAAGGCATACTTATAGATGAGATTTTAATGACATGCAACTTGAAGAAATTCACTTGGAATGATAATACTACTCTTCTTATTGTATTTTTAAAGCATTTGATTTTGCATATGAAAAACGTCTTTAATTTAAATAACATTAGACGGAAGATATACAAGTTTTCCTTGGTACATTCCTTTGAAAAACTTCAGTCTACCTCACATGTCATCACCGATATGGAACTGCTAAAGTAGGACAGTTGTATAAATAACTTTAAAGAGAAGCAGTTGAGAAAGAAATGATAATTGTGTCCCCTTTTTGAAAAGTGTGCTTTAACTCCACCATTCATCATATCTTATTGGAAATTACTGCAGGGTTAGCTCAGTGTAGAATTAACACTCTCTGTGACATCTGCTGAATGTGACAACTGGTAGCAACTGGTATACAAAATCACTAAGTTACAATATGGATGGACTGAGTAGTGAGTATATTGTAAATACGAAAAAAAACCTCAGAAACCTAATAAAATAATTATCTTTATTGAAAAATATTTAAAATTTTTGACTCCAAGTGCTAACCATGGACAACACAGTAAATATGAATAATCACAAGGACTAGAGAGGGGAGCTAGGAACCAATATATATGGAATCCTTATGTAAACCTAGAGAGCCAGTTCCTACCTGTCAATGGAGAGTATGACACCATAAATTTTTGGGCGCCCCCTTTCCACGTCGGCTAAGGGTCCAGTTACACATAGCGATGTAGCAGCTATCCCACCAGCGATCCAACCTGGCAGGAATCGCTGGAATGTTGCTACATGGTCACTGTTGAGCTGTCAATCAGGCAGATCTCCATAGCACATTCAGAACCGGCGCTCGTTGTTCTCCCGCTGTCAAACACGAGACCAACGAGCAAAAAATGGTCCTGATCGTTTTGTTACAATCAGCGACATCGCAGCAGGGGCCCGCTCGCTGCTGCTTGTCACACACAGCGATATCGCTGGTGGTCGCTGATACATCACAAAACCTGTGACGTGTCATTGATCTCGCTAGCGATCTCGCTATGTGTGATGGGGAGATTAAACTTAACGGTATCACTAGGAGACTCTAAGGAATGTTTCTGGCTGACAATGGAGGGTATGACACCATAAGTTTTTGGGCGCCCGTTCCACGTTGGCTGACCCTCTCTTAACCCTATCAATCTAAATTAATTCATTCAGCTGCTTACACGAATCTAAAGGTACAAGATTAACCCAATCAATGTTTTGTCCAAAAACAAATTTACACATGTGTGCTAACTACCTCAAAAGAATTCTTAGTATAACCCCATTTTCAGGCGAGACAAGGGATAAACGAGAAATAATACATGATCTAAGAGTATAATTTGAGACATACCCTGCATTCAGATGATAGCAGCTGAATAGTTATATAAAAAAAGGGTATAAATGACCCACATTACTATCCAGAATGGAAAGAAAAAAGATAAATCATTTCCCTTAGAAAAAACATCTTGCCTCTGCATTCAGATAGTAGTAGCCAAGTGTTTATATACACAAATGGGTATAGATGACCCATATTACTATCCAGAAAGGAAGAAAAATAAACTACTTCCCTTTAAAGATCTCCTTGCATCGACACGTTTCCCCTTTTAGATCCAAGGTTCATCAGGAGGCAGGAAAATTACAAAGTATCTCAAATTATATTCTTAGATCATGTAGTATTTCTCGTTTATCCCTTGTCTCTCCTAAAAATGGGGTTATATGAACAATTCTTTTGAGGTGGTTAGCACACATGTGTAAATTTGTTTTTGGACAAAACATTGATGCGGTTAATCTTGTACCTTTGGATTCATGTAAGCAGCTAAACAAATTCATTTAGATTGATAGGGTTAAGAGAGGGTCAGCCGACGTGGAATGGGGGCGCCCGAAAACCTATGGTGTCATACCGTCTCTTGTCAGACAGAAACATTCCTTAGGGTCTCCTAGTGATACCGTTAAGTTTGATCTATAGTTTCCCTCTCTAGCCCTTCTGAATGTATATGATTTATGAATATTCAGCTGTTGGTATTTGATTAACATGATACATATTTTGACTTATATCCTTAGGACATGCATTGTATTATGTTTTGGCCAATTGTTTGGGGTTTTATTGACAATCCCATTGTATTGCTATTTTAGCACGTGTGTACTTTGAAAAATATTGGTATGATTAAACCCGCTACATTTGAACCTCATTTCAGGCAGCCATATTGACTCAATAAAATAAAAAAATAAAATTGATCCACCTATAGTGATAGGACACAGAGACGGTTAGCCGATGTGGAACAGGGGCGCCCAAACAGTTATGGTGTCATACCCTCCATTATCAGGTAGGAAGTGCCTCTCTAGGGTTACATAGGGATCCAATAAATTTTGGTTCCTAGCTCCCCTCTCTAGTCCTTGTGATTATTCATATTTACTGTGTTGTCCTTGGTTAGCACTGGGTGTCAAAAATGTTAAATATTTTTCAATAAAGATAATTATTTTATTGAGTTTCTGAGGTTTTTTCGTGTTTATATCAACTGGTGTACCCAGCATTTATTTCAGATCCAGGATGTTTTGGGCCTTCAGGAATAGGAACTGGTAAGATGTTTTCAGCATGTGTTGAATGGCCATAGCTTCTTTATTTTAACACTTTTCTATGCTGCAAATCTTGTGTCACTGCTTGTGTCATACTAACACAACTCTGCATATTACCACAAAGGATAGTTTTGTTGGCTGCCAGTGCTAGGGCTTTGTAACTATTGTCTGCTAACTCCTTAGTCTCGATCTCCTGGATGAGTAATATGTGGTCCTTGCTTGGGGGGCCCTGCTGATATTATTGAGAAACCACTAACCATCTCTTCAGCTATTCTGACAGGCATGTTATAGAGGTATCATAGATGCCATGGGAGATGTATTGCAGGGGAATTTATGGGTATCATTAGAGATGGACCTGTTCACGTTCATTCTCTAGGAAATGAATGTGCCTTATTACGCTCTTGGGTTTCACCATGTAACATGTATTTATACTTTTAATCCTTATACTGACCTTATCCCTCAGCTCTCCAACCCCTCAGCCACTCATCGTCACCTGTCTAGTCCTCAGAATGTGCTCATAAGATCAGAGCCCACGTTGTGAATAAAGATGAGCGATTCCGTCAAGGCTCGGTTCGCTGGCAGCAAACCAGCATAGCTCTATAGGCAGGAGTGTAATGGGAACCCCGGATCCAGTCACTGATTGGAAGTTTGAGTCTCCGCCCACATACAGCCAGCCATAAGCAGATGACTTTCGGGGGAGGCAGGGGGGGCTTTTTCAAACTTTTTTTGCACAGGGCTGAGCACTAAGCGTACCTGAGCACAGCGTTGCTTGCATGAGTTTTGCTTGCACATACAGCATCCAATCCACGAACCCGAACCTTGATTTTTAAATTCGGTGTTAAGTTCGAATACCGAACCTCAGGTTCGCTCATCTCTAGCTGTGATGTCATGGCCCAATGACCTTACTCACGCATACACAGAACTATGCCAGGCCTCATCACAGTGGAAAGTCCTGGCCTAGCGTTAGGAGACCTGGAGATTTAGCAGTCAGCCGAGCTGAAAAGAAGACTCATCAAACACCAGACAGTAACAGTGAGGGAGGAGAAAGGTGAGCGGTAAGGTAGTTTAGATATACTGTGTATTTTATATTTTTGTTAAGATTTTGCTGGCCCTTTACAGTTTATAAAAATGGTGGCCACCATTTTACTGAATCTACGTAAAAAGGAATTACAAAAAAATCTGCATTTTGGAGAATGAAGATTTTTGTAATATTCCAGTACAATTCAATGCCACTCAGAGATATTCACTAATTCTTGACTGTCACTGTCATGGCAAAGTAGCTATAATTGTTACTAGTATAAGATATTCTATGATTTTCACTGTTGTGGGCATCTATAGCTGTCACTGATATGAGGTCTCTGGCTGTAACTCCAGAGGTATTGACACCATTTGTAAACACTCTCACTTTGAAATGGCACAAATATATTGTGGTATTTTGCTAATAGAAAAAACTTAATAATATGGTGGCTCAATAATATATGGTAAGTACATTGTACTCATTAAGGGAACACCGCTTCCTTCAGCAATAGTTGTCAGGCTCCTGTGTATACATTGATACAAGCATTTCCCAAAATGTGGCATCACATGTTGGGTATGGGTGTATAGAACGACTCAGAAGCTAGTACAGCCGCCACAAACCTCTAACAGCAGCATCTGAAATACTTCTGATCATTGCTGTTTAACCACTTACAGACCAAAGATTAATTGTGGAATATAAAACTTTATCAGATTAGCCAGAAAACCCACTCATGGATTACTAGAGATGCAATGCATTGTGCAATCTGATATCACTCTAAATAAAGATTACCTTGTAGCAGAGATAAGCTACATAAGATGTAGAGATAAATGTCATACCAAAGTTTTAGTCATTGAGAGAGATCAAAGGACTAAAGAAACACCATTTTGCATTAATGTTTTTTATCAAATGATATTTATCCCTTGACAATAGAGGGTCCTGAGACCCATGCTCAAACATGCATGTTGCCACTTTATTAATTTTCATCTTCATTTTCCATGGAACTCTATTACTTAAACATTTATCCGCTATTGCAGCAAGGAATAAATACAATTGCTGGGAAACCTTTTAAGACCTAGTAGTCAGTAGTCAAGTCTCTTTTATGTCAGTTTACCTACATTTCTAGGATCGAACTTGCCCACCGGTGAGCTGGTGAATTCAGGGCCCCACCACCAGACTGATTCTGAAGAGCAATGTAAGGCCCCTAGCCATCCTGCCATAGCACAGCTATACACTGACCAGCTAATCCACCTCAATAGTTGCACAGTCCCACCTTGCTGTGCTACTAATATTGTTGTCCGCCTGCCAAGTCTACAGAAGAGGTGAGTCAAGTGACCTCCAGAAGTATAAAGGAATTAATAGATAACCATAGCAGCAGGCTGGGCTTCTTAGGAGAAACAAGATTTTGCTATATGCTACAATACAATAATATTGAAGAATATTGTATAAAATAGAAAATCGTAGATTGAAGTCCCATAAGAGGATCAATAAATAAAGTAAAATAATATAAAAAAGAAAAATATGTAAATATTTAAATCAGTCCCCTTCTAACTAGAGTTGATCAAACCCACCAAAATCTGGGACCGGCGGATCACTTCCGGATCGAAAAAAAATCCGGATCCGCTCTGGATTCCGGTGCCCATATAAGTCTTTGTGGACCAGAATCCGAAGATTAAAAATGTTTGTGGAGGGGATATGGGGGTAGGAGCGCACGCGGTGTACTTGACCCGACCCAGGGCCGTGGGGTACTCGATTCCGGGTGTTGGTTAATGGGATTATGTCACGGGGGCCGGTGTTAAAAAGGGGTTCAGTTTCTGATGTTACAGGTTTTGGGTAATCTGGGAACAGTTCAAGATCCCTGCACCAGGTCAGTTGTGTGGCCTCCCTGCTGCGTTATGTCTCTCCTTCGTACTAGGCTGCCTGAAGCGATACCTTGTCCCTCTCACACTGTCTTCACCTGTATGGCAGGCGGCGGGAGCTTCTCTAAGGGGCATTGCTGTACTCACTGCGGTCCCTAAGCTCTGTGTAGCGGCTTTGCCTTCAGGTGCTGCTGCGGCCAGGAGATCTGCAGTCTCCCTGGCCCCCGGTCTTTATTGCTGGGCAGATTAGATTCCTCACAATCTCGGACGCCGGTGTCCGATAATCAGCACTGTTCCTTGGGGATGAACCGGTTAGGCTCCACCTCCCCGGTCTCTCCTCTTTTGCCTCACTCTTGATCCCTCAGGCAGTCACACAGTTACTTGTGCGGGCTAAGCACTACCCTCTCCATTTTGATGTCTTCCCTCACTCTCTGCTCGCACAGTTCCCTTTTCTCCAACTATCAACTGTCTCTCTGACTCCGCCTCCAAACCTGGATTTAAAGGGGACCTCACCTGAACTCGACTTGTAGAGCTCCCCATCCAGGCTTGGAGTGGAAATGTTGTATGTGGGATTACCTAATGTGGAGATCCTTCCCTGCCCAGGTACAGGTATATTTGTGGCAACTGAACCCTGGGGTGCCACATTCCCCCTTAGTTAAATTCAGTACTCCTGGACTGGAAACACAAATTTATAAAACATTAGCAACAATAAAGAGTAGTACAAAGTCTTAAAAAAATAAAAATTACAAAAACCAATAAAACAGAAAAATGCAGTCCTTCCACTGCAAAATGCGAGTATGGTAAATATAAGAAAGTTTTTGACCACTACCAGTTCTGTGGTCCATTGGTCCATAAAAGTTCAAGAACATGCAAAAGTTCATGCAAAAAGTCCTGCAGGCTCAACACGCTTGACGGTTACGGATTTACTTAGTTGCAATAAACAAATAAATAAAATATGTTTACATTTTACTAACTACTACACTTTCTATTTAATATTCTTCTATATAACGGGATGGGGGGTGACCAAAGTTGCTACGGCTAGACCTACGTAATGCTTGTGTCTCAACTGGTCTGTGCATTGTACTGGTACCTAGTGCTGGTGCTATGCGTGCACTATCTACTAGTCTGCATGAGGATCTACGCAATATTGGTATGCGTGAATGTTGTCTTAGTCTTACCATAGGACTGGCAGGTTCACCAACAGCAGGGTTCTCTGGTTCTACTGCAATAGGTAGTTCTTTTGAAACGTTGAACGGTTCTTCCAGTCTTTCTGGGACTTCTACTGGTTGAGCGCCAGTCAATAATGGTATAATTATGGCTCCATTGTACTGAGGCCAACTTTCAGGAAAATCACCAAGTACTGTTCGTATCATCTTCTCTTTCTTTTCCTCTTCAGGTTGAGGTATACAGGGGATTACTTCTTTTTGCTTCAACTGTTCAGGACATTTTTTAAGGTGGTCTCTAGAAACTGCCGCTGACGTTTTTCCCTTATCCTTGCTGATTAAGCAGATTTTCTTGTTGTCAAATTTAGAGGGCAATACTGTGTATGGTTCTGCTTCCCACTGGTCATCAAGCTTATGGGTCCTTCTTTTTCTTTTTAGAACCATCTCTCCAGGTATTAAAGGAGCAGCTGGTGCATTCTTGTTATAATTTTTCTCTTGCCTTTCTCTAATTTGGTCTAGGCTTCTTTCTACGCACTCCTGTACCTTTTTGTACTGCTCTTGGCGCTTAGTGTCCCAATCAGATTCAGGTGAACTGGTTTCAGGAACAACAATTTCCATTTCTAAGTCAACTGGTAACTTCCCGGGTCTTGCTCTCATCAAGTATGCTGGCGTGCAATTGGTGGAACTCACAGGAATGTTGTTGTACATGTCCACTAAATCAGGCAACTTCTCTGGCCACATGCTTCTTTCTTCCAAGGGCAAGGTTTTTAACAGGTCTATAACAACCTGGTTCATTTTCTCACACATGCCGTTTGTCTGTGGGTGATTCGGTGTGGTTCGGATTTTCTTACATCCATACAGGTTGCAAAACTCCTGGAACACTTCAGCTTCGAACGCAGAACCTTGATCCGTCAACACCTGTTCCGGGTAGCCATGTGGTCTGCAGAAGTAGGCTTGAAAGGTTCTCGCTGCGGTTCTTGCTGTCAAGTCCTTTACAGGTACTACCACCAGAAACCGGGAATAGTGGTCCACCATAGTGAGGGCATACGTATAACCGGATCTACTGGGTGTCAATTTCACATGGTCCAAGGCTACAAGTTCCAGCGGCTGCTTGGTGACAATTGGTTGTAGTGGAGCTCTTTGACTGTCACGATCCTTTCTTCTCAGGTTGCATGGGCCACAGTTTCGGCACCAGTTCTCAATGGTAGTTCTCATGCCAACCCAATAGAATCTGTTGCGTAACAGTACCTCAAGCTTCTTCCACCCGAAGTGTCCAGCTCCGTCATGGTACACCTCCAGCACCATCTAAACATCTCTCTTCGGTACCACTATTTGCCACACCCTCTCATAGGTTCGGGGGTTGATGTAATGTCTGCATAGCCTACCCCTGTAGATGAACAATCTTCTCTTTTCCTTCCACAGGTGCTGCGCTTCCGGTGGGGCATCTGGGCTAAGACTTGAGTCTGGTTGGATTATTAGCTCTTTAACTAGGCGAACAGCCAGATCGCTGTCTTGCGTTTCCTCCCACCCATGGTAAGGTAACGGGTTCAGCGTGGCCTCTTGGCATTTGCCTTTAACACCTTGGTTACACTGGGATGCACTGTTGCGGTGAAAAGCCGGCAGCTCTATCTCTTCTAGCTCATCCAAGTCTTCTCCTGCATCTGGTAAATGGGGCATTCTCGACAATGCATCAGCGTTATCGTTTTTGTGGCCTGCCCGATATTTGATGGTGAAGTCATCGTTTGACAACCAGGCCATCCATCGCTGCTCTAGTGCACCTAGTTTTGCGGAGTCCAAGTGAGTAAGCGGGTTGTTATCCGTAAATATGGTAAACTTCGCAGATGCCAGGTAGTGCTTGAATCGTTCAGTGACGGCCCAGACTAAGGCCAGGAATTCCAGCTTGAACGAACTGTAGTTTTCTGGGTTTCTCTCAGTAGGACGGAGCTTCCTGTTTGCAAAGACAATTACACGTTCTTTGCCATTCTGCACCTGCAACAGCACAGCTCCCAATCCCACATTACTGGCATCTGTGTACAGCACGAATGGCAGATTATAATCAGGGTAGGCCAGGATTTCCTCACCGGTCAGGGCCCACTTCATGTGCTTGAAGGAGTCTTCTTCTTTCTCACCCCATTCAAACAGAGGGCCGGAAGTCTTGCCCTTTTTGGTCTGGCCTACCAGGAGATCTTGCAAAGGCGCCGCTATTTTTGTGAAGTCCTTTATGAACCTCCTGTAGTATCCTACCAGCCCCAAGAACTGACGCACCTCTTTGACGGTTGTTGGCTTTGGCCAGTCTCTGATAGCAGTGACCTTTTCAGGGTCTGGTGCCACACCATCCGCACTGACCACATGCCCAAGATACTAAACCTTCGGCTTCAGCAAATGGCATTTTGAAGGCTTTAGTTTCATACCAAACTTTGACAATGCTTCAAACACCTCAGCCAGGTGCTCCAGATGTTCCTCATATGTCTTGGAATACACGATGACGTCATCAAGATATATCAGTACAGTCTCGAAGTTTCGGTGCCCCAGGCAACACTCCATCAGCCTTTGGAACATGCCGGGTGCATTGCAGAGTCCAAACGGCATGCTGTTGAACTCACACAGACCCATCGGCGTCGTGAATGCGGTCTTCTCTCGATCTTCTCCTGCCATGGAAACCTGCCAATACCCACTGGTAAGATCTAAGGTGGAAAAGAAATTAGCAGCTTTCAGTGCAGCAAGTGATTCCTCAATGCGGGGCAATAGGTAAGCATCCTTGTGTGTTATGCGGTTTATCTGCCTATAGTCAACGCACATCCTCATTGTGCCATCTTTCTTTCTTACCAGGACAAGTGGAGCTGACCAGGGGCTACAACTATCTCTAATAACCCCAGCTTCCTTCATTTCCCGTAACATATATTTCACACACTGATAGTGATCTGGTGGGATAGGCCTGTATCTCTCTTTTATAGGTGGATGGTCTCCCGTGGGTATGCGATGGTGTACCCCTTTTATCCACCCAAAGTCTAATGGATGCTTACTAAAGACCCATTCATATTCCTTCACCACCCGATAAACTCCGTGCCTTTGGTAAGAAGGGGTGGAATCAGTGCCGACATGCAGCTTCTGACACCAGTCCTCCAGCTGTCCCTTGGAGCTGTTGTCCTCCGCCTGGTCGGACAGGGTCAAGGGTTCCACTGCCTGAATTGAGTTGTTGTTGACAGTGAACAACTTGGCAACAGTAGCATATCTGGGTAGCTTGACCTCTTCCTCTCTACAGTTTAAAACTCGTACAGGTACCCTCCCTTTGCGTACATCAACTATCCTCCTGGCTGTCAGGACTGTGGGCCTACTATCTGAGTACATGGGCTCTACCATTGCCTGGTAATCCCGCCCTCTGAGGCCTATAGCTGCCCGACACCAAATCATCACTTCACTTCTTGGGGGTAACACACAGGGGAATGGGTCGCTTACCTGTACACTGCCGATTTCTCCACCAGACAACTCTACCTGTTGTCTCTGCAGAAGGGCTTTGATTTCTTTCTGTAGGACCCTCTGCTGCCCGATGCTGGCAGTTTCTGCAACCTGCTGGAGCAAGAAAAGAACTTCTCCTAGACAATTTTCAACAACATTAGTACCTAATATCATTCTTGAATTTCTTTCACGACAATCAGTATCCACCACAATAAGTCCTTGGCCCTTTAGCTCCTCCCTCCCCACCTTTATCGTCACCTCCTTGTACCCTACTTGTGATACCGGCTGTCCATTAGCAGCATATATAGTAAGGTCTGGGTCTGGGCGAGTGAGCTCAGAATCGCCCAAAATCTTTTGTAAAGGATATGCGGGATCGTCGTCACCTGTGAGCCAGTGTCCAATAGAGCAAGTGTGGGAATGCCATCTAGCACGATAGATAGGAATGGTCATCCTCCCACATATCTATCGCGCCAGTTCGATGGGCCTGGTTGTTTTATTCCTGGTGGCCGGCCCGCTGCCCCAGGAGTCGGTGGTTTAAAGGACATGACCTGGCAAAGTGGCCCGCCTCGTTACAACGGCGGCAGATAGGTTGTCCTGACGAGTCGTAGCGGTAGTTGGGTCTTCCTCTGGGCGGTGGGTTCCTCTTTCCTCGCATCCATGGGAATTCCTCAGGGCTGTCAGCCAACTGGATCCTCTCCGACGACTGTGGTTTCTGCTGGAGTTGCATGGCCTTTAGGAGCATGGCCACATCTTTTGTCAGCTGCTGTACCTGGGAACGCAAGTCATCAGAGGCACCAGGTATTACAGTCTGTCCATTGATTTCTGCTGGAGTTAAGGAAAGGGACGCCACCTCTGAGGGAGAGGTGATGGATGGCCGCCGTTGAGGTGCGGGGTCTGTAGTCACAGGGACTCGCAGTGCTCTAATGGCCCGGTTCTTCAGAGTTACAAAGTTTAGACTCGGATGCTCCATGACCCATAGGCGCAGCTGTGTTTGATAAATTGGTGAATGTAGCCCCTCAAGAAACTGTTCAATTAACATTTTATCTTCCTCTCGTGCACTTTCAGGGTCTAGCTGCTTTACAGCCTGCAGCGCCTCCTGAAGGTTCAATGCATAATCCCGTATGCTATCCTGCGGTCTTTGTTTGCAGTTGTAAAACCTCATTCTTAGCTCAGCTACAGTATGAGTTTCAAAAGCAGCTTTTAAATTAGCAAATATCTGGGTTATTGTCCTTTTATCTGTATTCAGCCAGGATTTAACCTCTCGCTCTGCTGCACCTGTCAGTTGCCCCAGCAAAACAGACACTTTTTGCTTGTCAGTCATAGAGTATATATCCAGGAAATTGCACATCTTTTCTCTAAATTCAGCTAGGGTATTGGGCTCCCCAGCATATTGCGGTAACCATGCCGCCCCTGGGACATACGGCAGAGCAAGCGGCATGATCGGGGCTACAGCTTCAGGTGCTGCAGCTGCTCCAGCGGCATCAGCATCGCCTTGCACCTCCATCCTCACTGTGGCGCAGTTAGTTTTTCAAATGCTTAAAATGGCGGCAAAGTTCAGTTATTATTAAACAGTTTTCAAGGCACACGTTACCCAGGGTTACTGGGCCTTGTCCAGATCCTGTTCGTGACGCCAAAAGCTGACCCGCCCCAGGGCCGTGGGGTACTCGGTTCCGGGTGTTGGTTAATGGGATTATGTCACGGGGGCCTGTGCCCGGTTCTGTGGCCCTGGTGGTCGCTGAAAGTCAATAAATAATAAAAATAAAAAAAATAAAATAAAAAAAAATAATAAAGAAAAAAATAAATAAATAAATAAAAGTATTTTGTGACGCCACCTACGGTTCCAGTATGGTTACTGGGGCTGCAGGTCAGACCTCTGGGGTGATGGTTAGGCAGCCAGTTGTTTACGCTTCCCTTAGGTGAAGCGGGGTCCCCAGGGCAGTTTTAGTAGTACACAGATATGGTGGCCGTTTTTCCTCACAGCCTTTTCAACTGTCACTTTAGTGCAGCAGCCTATGGCTCCTCAGATGAAGAAATAAAGTGCGTCACACCAATTCATTAACTCTGACCAGATTTTACTTGCAGGTGTTAAAAAGGGGTTCAGTTTCTGATGTTACAGTTTTTGGGTAATCTGGGAACAGTTCAAGATCTCTGCACCAGGTCAGTTGTGTGGCCTCCCTGCTGCGTTATGTCTCTCCTTCGTACTAGGCTGCCTGAAGCGATACCTTGTCCCTCTCTCACTGTCTTCACCTGTATGGCAGGTGGCGGGAGCTTCTCTAACGGGCACTGCTGTACTCACTGCGGTCCCTAAGCTCAGTGTAGCGGCTTTGCCTTCAGGTGCTGCTGCAGCCAGGAGATCTGCAGTCTCCCTGGCACCCGGTCTTTATTGCTGGGCAGATTAAATCCCTCACAATCTCGGATGCCGGTGTCCAATAATCAGCACTGTTCCTTGGGGATGAACTGGTCAGGCTCCACCTCCCCGGTCTCTCCTCTTTTGCCTCACTCTTGATCCCTCAGGCGGTCACACAGTTACTTGTGCGGGCTAAGCACTGCCCTCTCCATTTTGATATCTTCCCTCACTCTCTGCTCGCACAGTTCCCTTTTCTCCAACTGTCAACTGTCTCTCTGACTCCGCCTCCAAACCTGGATTTAAAGGGGACCTCACCTGAACTCGACTTGTAGAGCTCCCCCTCCAGGCTTGGAGTGGAAATGTTGTATGTGGGATTACCTAATGTGGAGATCCTTCCCTGCCCAGGTACAGGTATATTTGTGGCAACTGAACCCTGAGGTGCCACATACTCCCCCGAGGCTGTGTCATAGCAGCAAACTCCTTCTGGGTCACGCTTTTCCTTTCTGGTGCTGACATTTCAATATTCATTGTTTTGCCCACCCACCAGCGTGTGTAATTGGTTGCAGTTAGACGCGCCCCCACCCTAAGTGTCAGCATGTCAGCTGACTGCAACCAATCACAGGTGGCAGGATGGCCGGTGGGCGGGGAAAGCAGTGCAAGTGTCTGCAGGTCAGTATGGTGAATGTTCATGTGTTCCAGAAACACATGCACGTACCTGTCAGAAGTGTGCGCGGCTGTGGCAGTGATGCCACTTTTTTTATTATTTAAATAAATTTAAAAAAAAAAACGACATGTGGTCCCCCCTAATTTTCATCCCAGCCAAGATAAAGCCAGCTGGAGGCTGGTATTCTCAGCCCGCAGCCACCCGGTATTGCCGCATCTATTAGATGTGGCAATCCCGGTGCTTTACCGGCTCTTCCCATTGGCCTGGAGCAAAGATAATTGGGGTAATAAGGGGTTAATAGCAGCGCGCAGCTGCTTCTAAACCATAGGCTAGTGATGGCACAGGCATATATGAGATACCTGCATCACACTAACCTGTAAATGAAAGTAAATAAACACAGATACAGAGAAAAATCCTTTATTTGGAATAAAGTATAAAACACACACCCTCCTTCACCTCTTTATTAACCCCCAACACCCTGCAGGTCTGGCGTAATCCACATGAGGTCCCACGCAACTTCAGCTCTGCTACATAACACAGCCAGCGGCCATAGAGCACGACCGCAGGCTGTGCAGACAATGACTGCTGTGCAGACAATGACTGAGCCGCGATGACTGCACGGCAGGCAGATACTGTTATAGGCTGGAGGCACGTCATCCTGCAATCAATCACAGACAAGAGGACATACGGTGGGCAGGGAAAACACGGAAACCTGTGTGTATAAGATGCACAGTACAGGAAGTGAATGCACGACCCGGAAGCAGTGTCCCGCCAAGTCTCGGTAAGTATGAAACGCTGTTTTATTTCTGTTTTCTTTATTTTTCAATTATTTTCCCCAGTGCTGGATCCGGATTGTGCACACGGAATTCCGGATCCGGGTCCGGCACCCATTACCCAGTTACCCATTATTTAGTTTCAGCAGCACACCAGTACTGCTGTGCTGCTGCAACTAAATGATATGTAATTATGTACAACATAACAATATGCTCTTACTTGTCTTGAATATGAATTTATAGTTGAACAGTGTTTACATTTTCACTAAATAAAGAATTATTCTTATGTGACAAATTTATGACAATCAATTTACTTTTTACCGCCATTTAAATTGTTACATTTTTTTAATGTGATTTTTTTTCAGTGTTCTTTTACCATAGCTTTATGGACTTTTACCATAGCTTTATTTTTGACAGGAGATACATGCTGCCCAGGCCACAGTCAGCATGTATCCGATTCTGACTCCATGATTACATATGTGTATGTTTTACTGAGAAATGCTGAGGAATTCCAGAGAAAACATACTTTTAACAGTAAACAGGAGACTGTGTTGACTAGTCACTTTGGTTGGCCCCCACCGACTTTTCCCTGCCTGACTCTTCAAGGCTAACAGGTTTCACCTTAATGACTCATAAAAAAACAGTTTTTCCTCTGAAGAACCAAGGCGAAACACACATCGAGGTGAAGAGACATGGTTCCTGGCATATTGCTACTCTATTATTGGCGGTATTTATAACTTCAGAAATTGTTTAATTTTTACACTGACTACACTTTATATCACCTCATCATCAGGACTGGCAACTCTGCATTACAATAGGAGGAATATACTGAGTACAGATCAGATATACAGTACAGATCAAAAGTTTGGACACACCTTCTTATCTCTAGAACAACTGTTAAGAGGAGACTTTGTGCAGCAGGCCTTCATGGTAAAATAGCTGCTAGGAAACCACTGCTAAGGACAGGCAACAAGCAGGAGAGACTTGTTTGGGCTACAGAACACAAGGAATGGACATTAGACCAGTGGAAATGTGTGCTTTGGTCTGATGTGTCCAAATTTGAGATCTTTGGATCCAACCACCGTGTCTTTGTAGAAAAGGGGAACAGATGGACTCTACATGGCTGGTTCCCACCGTGAAGCATGGAGGAGGAGGTGTGATGATGTGGGGGTGCTTTGCTGGTGACACTGTTGGGGATTTATTCCAAATTGAAGGCATACAGAACCAGCATGGCTACCACAGCATCTTGCAGCAGCATGCTATTCCATTCGGTTTGCGTTTAGTTGGACAATCATTTATTTTTCAACAGGACAATGACCCCAAACACACCTCCAGGCTGTGTAAGGGCTATTTGACTAAGAAGGTGAGTGATGGGGTGCTACGCCAGATGACCTGGTCTCCACAGTCACCAGACCTGAACCCAATCGAGATGGTTTATAATAATAATAATAATAATCTTTATTTCTATAGCGCCAACATATTCCGTAGCGCTTTACAATTCAGGAGGATCATATACAAACAAGTAACAGTTATAAAAATACAATATTTAGAGGGAAAAATAAAATACAACCCTGCTCGTGAGAGCTTACAATCTACAATGAGATGGGGGGAGAGGCAAGGTTCATGTGCTTATTTACAATGATAATCCAACCATCTCACGGAAATGGGGCTGGATAATGGTTTCCTGGACCAGTGGGCCCGAGCCTTGAGATGCCTTTGGGTGCCATGGAGTTTGATGTGGAGCTATGTTGTGAGAGGTTGTAGAGGGACTACGTGAATCGAATCTGATTAGGGAGTGTGATAGGCCGCCCTAAAAAGATGCGTCTTTAGGGTGCGTCTGAAGCTGAGTAAGTTGTGATTTGTCCTAACTTCTTGGGGTAGAACGTTCCAGAGGGTTGGTACAGCTCGGGAGAAGTCTTGGATCCGGGAGTGGGAGGTTCGAATTAGTGTGGATGTTAGTCGAAAGTCGCTTGCAGAGCGTAGAGAACGGGTGGACTGATAGACAGAGAGGAGGTTGGTGATGTAGGGGGGTGCTGCACTGTGGAGAGCTTTGTGGGTGAGAACAAGCAGTTTGAATTGGATCCTATGATATATGGGCAGCCAGTGCAATGACTGGCACAGAGCAGAGGCATCCGAGTAGCGGTTAGCCAGATAGGTGACCCTGGCTGCTGCATTAAGGATTGACTGTAGAGGAGAGAGTCTAGTTAGGGGGAGACCAATTAATAGAGAGTTACAGTAGTCCAAGCGAGAGTGGATCAGGGCCACGGTGAGGGTTTTTGTCGTTTCCATAGTGAGAAAGGGGCGGATTCTAGAGATGTTCTTGAGGTGCAAGCGGCAGGTGCGGGCAAGAGATTGTATGTGGGAGGTGAAGGAGAGATCAGTGTCAAGTATAGCCCCCAGGCAGCGGGCTTGCGGCCTAGGACTTATCGTTGTGCCACACACAGAGAGGGAGATGTCAGGTTGAGGAAAGTTGGAAGATGGAGGGAAAAGAAGGAGTTCAGTTTTGGAAAGGTTAAGTTTCAGATAGAGAGCAGACATGACATTGCAGACTGCAGTCAGGCAGTCACTTGTGTTCTGTAGTACAGCGGGGGTGAGCTCAGGGGAGGAGGTGTATAGCTGTGTGTCATCAGCATAAAGATGGTACTGAAAGCCAAATCTGCTGATGGTCTGACCAATTGGGGCCGTGTAGAGGGAGAAAAGAAGAGGGCCAAGGACTGAACCTTGAGGGACCCCAACAGTGAGAGGAAGAGGAGAAGATGTGGAGCCAGCAAATGATACACTGAATGAGCGGCCAGAAAGATAGGATGAGAACCAGGAAAGAACAGTGTCCTTTAGGCCGATAGAATGGAGCATAGAGAGAAGGAGATGGTGGTCAACAGTGTCAAAGGCAGCAGAAAGGTCAAGAAGAATAAGCAGAGAGTGGTCACCGTTACGTTTTGCTGTCAATAGGTCATTGGTCACTTTGACAAGGGCAGTTTCTGTTGAGTGTAAAGGGCGGAAGCCAGACTGTAAAGGATCTAGAAGAGAGTGAGTGGAGAGGTAGCGGGTGAGACGAGAGTAGACCAGGCGCTCCAAGAGTTTGGAGATGAAGGGGAGATTAGAGACTGGTCTGTAGTTGCTTGTGCAGGACGGATCGAGAGAAGGTTTTTTTAATAATGGAGTAATGATAGAGTGTTTGAGGGAGGAGGGGAAGATACCCGAAGAGAGAGAGAGATTGAAGATTTTAGTTAGGTGAGTGGCGACAACCGGAGAGAGGGACTGGAGTAGAGGTGTGGGGAAGGGATCAGTAGGGCAAGTTGTAGGACGAGAGGAGGATAGGAGCCTGGAGACTTCCTCCTCTGTGACTGGGTCAAATGTGGAAAGTGAGCTGGATGGGATATGGGGAGGGATGGGATTCACAGGGCTTGGTGGCTGGGAGCTGATCTCTTGGCGGATGTTTTTAATTTTCTCTGTGAAATGCGAGGCCAGGTCATCAGCATGAAGGGCTGTGACAGGGGTCTGTACTTTGGGACTGAGGAGGGAGTGAAAGGTGTCAAAGAGTTTTTTTGGATTGTTGGCAAGTGAGGAAATAAGGTTGGTGAAGTAGGTCTGTTTGGCGAGGTGAAGGGAATAGTTATAGGTCCTTAACATGAACTTGTAGTGGATGAAGTTTTCTGGTGTGCGAGTTTTCCTCCATAGGCGCTCGGCACTCCTGGAGCATCGCTGAAGAAGTAGAGTTTGGGATGTGAGCCAGGGCTGTTTTACTCTGTGTTTGGTCTTTCTGAGGGTGAGGGGCGCTACTTGGTCTAGCGTAGTCCTGAGTGTGTCATTGTAGTGCTTTACAGCCAGATCAGGACAGGAAAGTGAGGATATAGGGGACAGTGATGCGTGTAAAGAGTCTGAAAGTGTCTGAGAATCGATGGCCTGTAGGTTTCTGAATGTGTGATTGGTGGGAGTGTGCTGAGGCGGACGAGGGTTTGTGAGCTTGAAGGAGAGGATGTTGTGGTCAGAGAGGGGAAGAGGTGAGTTGTCAAAGTCAGAGATTGAGCAGAGGCGGATAAAGACCAGGTCAAGGGTGTTACCATCTTCATGTGTCTCAGAGGATGAGAGCTGTGAGAGGCCAAGGGAGGTGGTGAGAGATAGAAGCTGGGATGCAGATGGGGAGGAGGGGCTGTTCATGGGGATGTTAAAGTCTCCTAGGATCAGGGTTGGTAACTCTGAGGACATGAAGTGTGGCAGCCAGGCTGAAAAGTGGTCAAGGAACTGGGTGGGTGAGCCTGGTGGACGGTATATGACAGCTACTCTGAGGGAGAGGGGATGGAAGAGCCTGATGGTGTGGACCTCAAAGGATGGGAATGAGAGTGATGGAGCTGGGGGGATGACCTGGAAAGTGCATTGTGGGGACAGGAGTAAGCCGACTCCACCACCATGTCTGTTTCCAGGTCTTGGTGAATGGGTAAAGTGTAAACCACCGTGAGAGATGGCAGCAGGGGAAGTAGTGTCAGAATCCTGAATGCAGGTTTCAGTGAAGCCTAGTAAGTTAAGAGAGTTATTGAGAAAGAGGTTGTGGATGTAAGGAAGCTTGTTACATACAGACCATGGATTCCAGAGAGCACAATTAAAAGAGGGAAGTAAGGGTGTACAGGGAATGTTAATAATATTATCAGGGTTTCTATGGGAGGTGGGGGAGGGGGTAAAGTTAGCCTGGGGTGGACCGGGATTAGGAGAGATATCACCTGAAAGAAGTAGGAGTAGAAGGAGAAAGGTCAGATGGTTTTTGGACGTGTGGCATGGCTTTTTTTGGAAGTCCCTGGAGCTTGATTGAATCAGATTATTAAGATAGGTGAAAAGAGCCTGGGAGCTGTACATAGGAGAGGGGAGGAGAGAGGGGCTGATGTGGATGAGTGGTGATGGAGGGGGGACAGGGCGGTGAAAGTGGACAGAAAAAGCACATAGGATGATAGAGAGTGAAATAATAGTTAAGGTTACAACAGATGGCGTCAAAGAGTAATTTACCTGCAGACTCCTGCCCTGACTAACTGCCATTGAGGTAACTGCCCAGCACTTCGCAATGATGGCACTTAGCAAGAGATGGCATGCATGCAACACCCCGCATGCATGCACCCCTTAAGAAAGACACAAATATATAGGGCTGACTAAGGGGTGAGCTGGACCGCAGAGTGAAGGCAAAAGGGCCAACAAGTGCTAAGCATCTCTGGGAACTCCTTCAAGACTGTTGGAAAACCATTTCCGGTGACCACCTCTTGAAGGTCATCAAGAGAATGCCAAGAGTGTGCAAAGTAGTAATGAAAGCATAAGGTGGCTACTTTGAAGAACCTATCATATAAGACCTATTTTCAGTTGTTTCACACTTTTTTATGTATTTCATTTAACATGTTTTAATTCGTAGTTTTGATGCCTTCAATGTGAATCTACAATTTTCATAGTCCTGAAAATAAAGAAAACTCTTTGAATGAGAAGGTGTGTCCAAACTTTTGGTCAGTACTGTATTTTGAACTGCCTTAATTATTTTTACTTCTTCCTATATCTTGCATGCTTGGTCTTAATTATGATCTACTCTAATTGAGATATACACCCATATAGTAAGGCACCTACTGTTGTATTTTATTTTTTTTAATCATAAACAGTTTTGTTTCTCTAATATACTTGTATTAATTTGACACAATTTCATAGTTCTCTTCCTTCTGTGAAATTTCACCTATATCTCAATATGTTGTTTTGTATGTATTTTGAGGTGGTATGTATTAATATCTTAATGACACTATTTTTATTACAGATGTAATCCAGTACTGTAAGTGAAAAGAAGCAATTTGTGACTTGTACTGGTATGTCAGTGTTAGCCATATATAATAGATCAAAGAAAACTAGCCAGAAGAAGCTTACATTTATAGGGAACCTGTAATGTCCAGATATGCTGTTATGATATGTGGTAATCAGCAGGTAAATAGTGTTTTAATCCTAAGTGGCTGGCTTATGGGAGCAGCTACAGGTAGAAAATTATTTTTTATTCTCTCTGCAGCCTTTCACTTCCAGTCATTAGGGCAGGGAGCTGTTACAATTACTGTTCACTACACAGTAAGCAGAGCTTTAACCTATTATTTACCAATGTCCTTTTTTGGGACTCCTAATCTTTTGCTTAAAATTCATTAAATTAAATTAATTAATCTTTAATTAATTAATTTTATTTATACATTAAATTCATTAATTTTGCTTAAATTTCATTTTCATTTTTAATTTTTTTTATCATTAAAAATCTGTCATTTTATAAAAAAAATGAAAATTTCTAATATGGCAAGTAATGGGTTAATTATTATCCTCGACTTTGATTCATAGCATGCTTTGCATACATACTCTGCACCTATACTCTGCAGAGGAAGATGTCAATGACAGTGTTGGGGAGATATTACAGCTGTGCTCCTGTGTGGTGAGTGGTAACTGTAACAGCCCCCTGTACTGCTGCCCGTGGCTGCAGGAAGAAAATAACTTAATTTTCTCTCTGTAGCTCTTATTACAGTAAGTCGACTATAAGGGATTTAAATGTTATCTATCTGCATATTTTCCCTATCTCTGGTAAGTAGCAATTTTGAACATGACAGGTTTGTTTTAGGGCAAAATGACATTAGGCAGCAACCTGTGACTGCCTCTTACAACTTAAACATGTGATGCTACATTTAGAATCATTTTATCTAAAAGTATAAAATATTGGGGTAATGACTTTGATGAATGTCCACATCTCTCCATAGCTCAGTCTGTGTTTTTTCTCTGTGGATCCGTGATATTACAACAGCTTACTGAAGCATTATGCTGATTATAAACCTCTGCTTCTTCTGATGATAAGAAAAGGTAATAATAATGTGAAGGATTCTTTAATGTCAGATGCTGCTGCTCTCCTTATCACAAAGAACACACATTGTAACTGAATCAATTCCTAAATGTATCATGAATAGTTTGCACTCATATGAAATACACACGGATATACAATAGCAAATTAATAGTAAATCTTGCAATGACATGCAGTCAGTAAAGCCTGCTTTACACGCTGCAATTTCGCATACGATAGAGTATGCGATTTGCAACGCCCCCATCGTATGTGCGGCATGTTCAATTTGTTGAACGTGCCGCACACACGATTAAACCCCGTCACACGTACTTACCCGTCCATACGACCTCGATGTGGGCGGCGAACGTCCACTTCCTGGAATGGGAGGGACGTTCGTCGTCACAGCGACGTCACGCAGCAGCGGCCAATAGAAGCGGAGGGGCGGAGCTGAGCGGGACGTAAACATCTCGCCCACCTCCTCCCTTCCGCATTATCGGCGGCAGCCGTGGGAGGCAGGTAAGTTCTGTTCAATGTTCCCGGGGTGTCACACACTGCGATGTGCGCTGCCACGGGAACATTGAACAACCTGACGTTCAATTCTAGAGACAGGTACGATGTGTATGTGATGAACGTTTTAACATTCAATCGCAATTAGAGATGAGCGAACCGGTCCCGGTTCGGCTCGAGGCGGTTCGCCGAACGGGGGGTCTGGCTCGAGTTCGGCTCGTCGAACGTTCGACGAACCGAACTCGAGCCCATAGGAAACAATGGCAGGCAATCACAAACACAGTAAAACACCTAGAAAACACCCTGAAAGGTGTCCAAAAGGTGACAAACAACTCACAACATAACACAAACACATGGGAAAGTGACAAGGACATATACTCATGTGAAAACAAAACAGCTGGACAAGGAAAAAGAGGGAGACACACAGATATATGAGTATATGCAAAGAAACATCGATTCCATTATTGTGCAACTTGAGCCCTGCTCATTTTAGGCTTCCAATCTGGATAAATTGCCTGAGCTCGCCACGTACGCCTTGAGGATCTTGTCGTGTCCTGCAGCCAGCGTTCTCTCGGAACCTGTCTTCAGTGCTGCTGGGGGTCTGCTGGCAGATAAGCACACGTGTCTGTCCACTGACAATGTGGACCTGGCTCTCAGAGGACTTTTCTTCCCCTGGGTCAGCCAGGGGAGGCGAAAGGCACGCGTATTTTTGAGAGTGCTTCATGCAAAGCATCTTTTTCTTTGTCAAAAGGGGGGCTCAACCGATGCCAGTCAAGTGGGGTGTGTGTGGCCCAGTTAGTGGCAACGAGGGAGACTGTGGTTGGAGTCCCCTCGCTGTGTCTCTAAAAGAACCAAGATGAACAAGTCATGGCTCTCAGAGGACTTTTCTTCCCCTGGGTCAGCCAGGGGACGGGAAAGGCACGCGTATTTTTGAGAGTGCTTCATGCAAAGCATCTTTTTCTTTTTCAAAAGGGGGCTCAACCGATGCCAGTCAAGTGGGGTGTGTGTGGCCCAGTTAGTGGCAACGAGGGAGACTGTGGTTGGAGTCCCCTCGCTGTGTCTCTAAAAGAACCAAGATGAACAAGTCATGGCTCTCAGAGGACTTTTCTTCCCCTGGGTCAGCCAGGGGACGGGAAAGGCACGCGTATTTTTGAGAGTGCTTCATGCAAAGCATCTTTTTCTTTGTCAAAAGGGGGGGTCAACCGATGCCAGTCAAGTGGGGTGTGTGTGGCCCAGTTAGTGGCAACGAGGGAGACTGTGGTTGGAGTCCCCTCGCTGTGTCTCTAAAAGAACCAAGATGAACAAGTCATGGCTCTCAGAGGACTTTTCTTCCCCTGGGTCAGCCAGGGGACGGGAAAGGCACGCGTATTTTTGAGAGTGCTTCATGCAAAGCATCTTTTTCTTTGTCAAAAGGGGGGGTCAACCGATGCCAGTCAAGTGGGGTGTGTGTGGCCCAGTTAGTGGCAACGAGGGAGACTGTGGTTGGAGTCCCCTCGCTGTGTCTCTAAAAGAACCAAGATGAACAAGTCATGGCTCTCAGAGGACTTTTCTTCCCCTGGGTCAGCCAGGGGACGGGAAAGGCACGCGTATTTTTGAGAGTGCTTCATGCAAAGCATCTTTTTCTTTTTCAAAAGGGGGCTCAACCGATGCCAGTCAAGTGGGGTGTGTGTGGCCCAGTTAGTGGCAACGAGGGAGACTGTGGTTGGAGTCCCCTCGCTGTGTCTCTAAAAGAACCAAGATGAACAAGTCATGGCTCTCAGAGGACTTTTCTTCCCCTGGGTCAGCCAGGGGACGGGAAAGGCACGCGTATTTTTGAGAGTGCTTCATGAAAAGCATCTTTTTCTTTGTCAAAAGGGGGGGGTCAACCGATGCCAGTCAAGTGGGGTGTGTGTGGCCCAGTTAGTGGCAACGAGGGAGACTGTGGTTGGAGTCCCCTCGCTGTGTCTCTAAAAGAACCAAGATGAACAAGTCATGGCTCTCAGAGGACTTTTCTTCCCCTGGGTCAGCCAGGGGACGGGAAAGGCACGCGTATTTTTGAGAGTGCTTCATGCAAAGCATCTTTTTCTTTGTCAAAAGGGGGGCTCAACCGATGCCAGTCAAGTGGGGTGTGTGTGGCCCAGTTAGTGGCAACGAGGGAGACTGTGGTTGGAGTCCCCTCGCTGTGTCTCTAAAAGAACCAAGATGAACAAGTCATGGCTCTCAGAGGACTTTTCTTCCCCTGGGTCAGCCAGGGGACGGGAAAGGCACGCGTATTTTTGAGAGTGCTTCATGCAAAGCATCTTTTTCTTTTTCAAAAGGGGGCTCAACCGATGCCAGTCAAGTGGGGTGTGTGTGGCCCAGTTAGTGGCAACGAGGGAGACTGTGGTTGGAGTCCCCTCGCTGTGTCTCTAAAAGAACCAAGATGAACAAGTCATGGCTCTCAGAGGACTTTTCTTCCCCTGGGTCAGCCAGGGGACGGGAAAGGCACGCGTATTTTTGAGAGTGCTTCATGCAAAGCATCTTTTTCTTTTTCAAAAGGGGGCTCAACCGATGCCAGTCAAGTGGGGTGTGTGTGGCCCAGTTAGTGGCAACGAGGGAGACTGTGGTTGGAGTCCCCTCGCTGTGTCTCTAAAAGAACCAAGATGAACAAGTCATGGCTCTCAGAGGACTTTTCTTCCCCTGGGTCAGCCAGGGGACGGGAAAGGCACGCGTATTTTTGAGAGTGCTTCATGCAAAGCATCTTTTTCTTTGTCAAAAGGGGGGGTCAACCGATGCCAGTCAAGTGGGGTGTGTGTGGCCCAGTTAGTGGCAACGAGGGAGACTGTGGTTGGAGTCCCCTCGCTGTGTCTCTAAAAGAACCAAGATGAACAAGTCATGGCTCTCAGAGGACTTTTCTTCCCCTGGGTCAGCCAGGGGACGGGAAAGGCACGCGTATTTTTGAGAGTGCTTCATGCAAAGCATCTTTTTCTTTGTCAAAAGGGGGGGTCAACCGATGCCAGTCAAGTGGGGTGTGTGTGGCCCAGTTAGTGGCAACGAGGGAGACTGTGGTTGGAGTCCCCTCGCTGTGTCTCTAAAAGAACCAAGATGAACAAGTCATGGCTCTCAGAGGACTTTTCTTCCCCTGGGTCAGCCAGGGGACGGGAAAGGCACGCGTATTTTTGAGAGTGCTTCATGCAAAGCATCTTTTTCTTTTTCAAAAGGGGGCTCAACCGATGCCAGTCAAGTGGGGTGTGTGTGGCCCAGTTAGTGGCAACGAGGGAGACTGTGGTTGGAGTCCCCTCGCTGTGTCTCTAAAAGAACCAAGATGAACAAGTCATGGCTCTCAGAGGACTTTTCTTCCCCTGGGTCAGCCAGGGGACGGGAAAGGCACGCGTATTTTTGAGAGTGCTTCATGCAAAGCATCTTTTTCTTTTTCAAAAGGGGGCTCAACCGATGCCAGTCAAGTGGGGTGTGTGTGGCCCAGTTAGTGGCAACGAGGGAGACTGTGGTTGGAGTCCCCTCGCTGTGTCTCTAAAAGAACCAAGATGAACAAGTCATGGCTCTCAGAGGACTTTTCTTCCCCTGGGTCAGCCAGGGGACGGGAAAGGCACGCGTATTTTTGAGAGTGCTTCATGCAAAGCATCTTTTTCTTTGTCAAAAGGGGGGGTCAACCGATGCCAGTCAAGTGGGGTGTGTGTGGCCCAGTTAGTGGCAACGAGGGAGACTGTGGTTGGAGTCCCCTCGCTGTGTCTCTAAAAGAACCAAGATGAACAAGTCATGGCTCTCAGAGGACTTTTCTTCCCCTGGGTCAGCCAGGGGACGGGAAAGGCACGCGTATTTTTGAGAGTGCTTCATGCAAAGCATCTTTTTCTTTGTCAAAAGGGGGGGTCAACCGATGCCAGTCAAGTGGGGTGTGTGTGGCCCAGTTAGTGGCAACGAGGGAGACTGTGGTTGGAGTCCCCTCGCTGTGTCTCTAAAAGAACCAAGATGAACAAGTCATGGCTCTCAGAGGACTTTTCTTCCCCTGGGTCAGCCAGGGGACGGGAAAGGCACGCGTATTTTTGAGAGTGCTTCATGCAAAGCATCTTTTTCTTTTTCAAAAGGGGGCTCAACCGATGCCAGTCAAGTGGGGTGTGTGTGGCCCAGTTAGTGGCAACGAGGGAGACTGTGGTTGGAGTCCCCTCGCTGTGTCTCTAAAAGACCCAAGATGAACAAGTCATGGCTCTCAGAGGACTTTTCTTCCCCTGGGTCAGCCAGGGGACGGGAAAGGCACGCGTATTTTTGAGAGTGCTTCATGAAAAGCATCTTTTTCTTTGTCAAAAGGGGGGGTCAACCGATGCCAGTCAAGTGGGGTGTGTGTGGCCCAGTTAGTGGCAACGAGGGAGACTGTGGTTGGAGTCCCCTCGCTGTGTCTCTAAAAGAACCAAGATGAACAAGTCATGGCTCTCAGAGGACTTTTCTTCCCCTGGGTCAGCCAGGGGACGGGAAAGGCACGCGTATTTTTGAGAGTGCTTCATGCAAAGCATCTTTTTCTTTGTCAAAAGGGGGGCTCAACCGATGCCAGTCAAGTGGGGTGTGTGTGGCCCAGTTAGTGGCAACGAGGGAGACTGTGGTTGGAGTCCCCTCGCTGTGTCTCTAAAAGAACCAAGATGAACAAGTCATGGCTCTCAGAGGACTTTTCTTCCCCTGGGTCAGCCAGGGGACGGGAAAGGCACGCGTATTTTTGAGAGTGCTTCATGCAAAGCATCTTTTTCTTTTTCAAAAGGGGGCTCAACCGATGCCAGTCAAGTGGGGTGTGTGTGGCCCAGTTAGTGGCAACGAGGGAGACTGTGGTTGGAGTCCCCTCGCTGTGTCTCTAAAAGAACCAAGATGAACAAGTCATGGCTCTCAGAGGACTTTTCTTCCCCTGGGTCAGCCAGGGGACGGGAAAGGCACGCGTATTTTTGAGAGTGCTTCATGCAAAGCATCTTTTTCTTTTTCAAAAGGGGGCTCAACCGATGCCAGTCAAGTGGGGTGTGTGTGGCCCAGTTAGTGGCAACGAGGGAGACTGTGGTTGGAGTCCCCTCGCTGTGTCTCTAAAAGAACCAAGATGAACAAGTCATGGCTCTCAGAGGACTTTTCTTCCCCTGGGTCAGCCAGGGGACGGGAAAGGCACGCGTATTTTTGAGAGTGCTTCATGCAAAGCATCTTTTTCTTTGTCAAAAGGGGGGGTCAACCGATGCCAGTCAAGTGGGGTGTGTGTGGCCCAGTTAGTGGCAACGAGGGAGACTGTGGTTGGAGTCCCCTCGCTGTGTCTCTAAAAGAACCAAGATGAACAAGTCATGGCTCTCAGAGGACTTTTCTTCCCCTGGGTCAGCCAGGGGACGGGAAAGGCACGCGTATTTTTGAGAGTGCTTCATGCAAAGCATCTTTTTCTTTGTCAAAAGGGGGGGTCAACCGATGCCAGTCAAGTGGGGTGTGTGTGGCCCAGTTAGTGGCAACGAGGGAGACTGTGGTTGGAGTCCCCTCGCTGTGTCTCTAAAAGAACCAAGATGAACAAGTCATGGCTCTCAGAGGACTTTTCTTCCCCTGGGTCAGCCAGGGGACGGGAAAGGCACGCGTATTTTTGAGAGTGCTTCATGCAAAGCATCTTTTTCTTTGTCAAAAGGGGGGGTCAACCGATGCCAGTCAAGTGGGGTGTGTGTGGCCCAGTTAGTGGCAACGAGGGAGACTGTGGTTGGAGTCCCCTCGCTGTGTCTCTAAAAGAACCAAGATGAACAAGTCATGGCTCTCAGAGGACTTTTCTTCCCCTGGGTCAGCCAGGGGACGGGAAAGGCACGCGTATTTTTGAGAGTGCTTCATGCAAAGCATCTTTTTCTTTGTCAAAAGGGGGGGTCAACCGATGCCAGTCAAGTGGGGTGTGTGTGGCCCAGTTAGTGGCAACGAGGGAGACTGTGGTTGGAGTCCCCTCGCTGTGTCTCTAAAAGAACCAAGATGAACAAGTCATGGCTCTCAGAGGACTTTTCTTCCCCTGGGTCAGCCAGGGGACGGAAAGGCACGCGTATTTTTGAGAGTGCTTCATGCAAAGCATCTTTTTCTTTTTCAAAAGGGGGGCTCAACCGATGCCAGTCAAGTGGGGTGTGTGTGGCCCAGTTAGTGGCAACGAGGGAGACTGTGGTTGGAGTCCCCTCGCTGTGTCTCTAAAAGAACCAAGATGAACAAGTCATGGCTCTCAGAGGACTTTTCTTCCCCTGGGTCAGCCAGGGGACGGGAAAGGCACGCGTATTTTTGAGAGTGCTTCATGAAAAGCATCTTTTTCTTTGTCAAAAGGGGGGGTCAACCGATGCCAGTCAAGTGGGGTGTGTGTGGCCCAGTTAGTGGCAACGAGGGAGACTGTGGTTGGAGTCCCCTCGCTGTGTCTCTAAA
Organism: Anomaloglossus baeobatrachus; assembly: GCF_048569485.1. NCBI lineage: Eukaryota > Metazoa > Chordata > Amphibia > Anura > Aromobatidae > Anomaloglossus > Anomaloglossus baeobatrachus. The sequence continues at coordinate 308,584,207 of NC_134353.1, forward strand.
AGAACCAAGATGAACAAGTCATGGCTCTCAGAGGACTTTTCTTCCCCTGGGTCAGCCAGGGGACGGGAAAGGCACGCGTATTTTTGAGAGTGCTTCATGCAAAGCATCTTTTTCTTTGTCAAAAGGGGGGCTCAACCGATGCCAGTCAAGTGGGGTGTGTGTGGCCCAGTTAGTGGCAACGAGGGAGACTGTGGTTGGAGTCCCCTCGCTGTGTCTCTAAAAGAACCAAGATGAACAAGTCATGGCTCTCAGAGGACTTTTCTTCCCCTGGGTCAGCCAGGGGACGGGAAAGGCACGCGTATTTTTGAGAGTGCTTCATGCAAAGCATCTTTTTCTTTTTCAAAAGGGGGCTCAACCGATGCCAGTCAAGTGGGGTGTGTGTGGCCCAGTTAGTGGCAACGAGGGAGACTGTGGTTGGAGTCCCCTCGCTGTGTCTCTAAAAGAACCAAGATGAACAAGTCATGGCTCTCAGAGGACTTTTCTTCCCCTGGGTCAGCCAGGGGACGGGAAAGGCACGCGTATTTTTGAGAGTGCTTCATGCAAAGCATCTTTTTCTTTTTCAAAAGGGGGCTCAACCGATGCCAGTCAAGTGGGGTGTGTGTGGCCCAGTTAGTGGCAACGAGGGAGACTGTGGTTGGAGTCCCCTCGCTGTGTCTCTAAAAGAACCAAGATGAACAAGTCATGGCTTCAGAGGACTTTTCTTCCCCTGGGTCAGCCAGGGGACGGGAAAGGCACGCGTATTTTTGAGAGTGCTTCATGCAAAGCATCTTTTTCTTTGTCAAAAGGGGGGGTCAACCGATGCCAGTCAAGTGGGGTGTGTGTGGCCCAGTTAGTGGCAACGAGGGAGACTGTGGTTGGAGTCCCCTCGCTGTGTCTCTAAAAGAACCAAGATGAACAAGTCATGGCTCTCAGAGGACTTTTCTTCCCCTGGGTCAGCCAGGGGACGGGAAAGGCACGCGTATTTTTGAGAGTGCTTCATGCAAAGCATCTTTTTCTTTGTCAAAAGGGGGGGTCAACCGATGCCAGTCAAGTGGGGTGTGTGTGGCCCAGTTAGTGGCAACGAGGGAGACTGTGGTTGGAGTCCCCTCGCTGTGTCTCTAAAAGAACCAAGATGAACAAGTCATGGCTCTCAGAGGACTTTTCTTCCCCTGGGTCAGCCAGGGGACGGGAAAGGCACGCGTATTTTTGAGAGTGCTTCATGCAAAGCATCTTTTTCTTTTTCAAAAGGGGGCTCAACCGATGCCAGTCAAGTGGGGTGTGTGTGGCCCAGTTAGTGGCAACGAGGGAGACTGTGGTTGGAGTCCCCTCGCTGTGTCTCTAAAAGAACCAAGATGAACAAGTCATGGCTCTCAGAGGACTTTTCTTCCCCTGGGTCAGCCAGGGGACGGGAAAGGCACGCGTATTTTTGAGAGTGCTTCATGCAAAGCATCTTTTTCTTTGTCAAAAGGGGGGGTCAACCGATGCCAGTCAAGTGGGGTGTGTGTGGCCCAGTTAGTGGCAACGAGGGAGACTGTGGTTGGAGTCCCCTCGCTGTGTCTCTAAAAGAACCAAGATGAACAAGTCATGGCTCTCAGAGGACTTTTCTTCCCCTGGGTCAGCCAGGGGACGGGAAAGGCACGCGTATTTTTGAGAGTGCTTCATGCAAAGCATCTTTTTCTTTTTCAAAAGGGGGCTCAACCGATGCCAGTCAAGTGGGGTGTGTGTGGCCCAGTTAGTGGCAACGAGGGAGACTGTGGTTGGAGTCCCCTCGCTGTGTCTCTAAAAGAACCAAGATGAACAAGTCATGGCTCTCAGAGGACTTTTCTTCCCCTGGGTCAGCCAGGGGACGGGAAAGGCACGCGTATTTTTGAGAGTGCTTCATGCAAAGCATCTTTTTCTTTGTCAAAAGGGGGGTCAACCGATGCCAGTCAAGTGGGGTGTGTGTGGCCCAGTTAGTGGCAACGAGGGAGACTGTGGTTGGAGTCCCCTCGCTGTGTCTCTAAAAGAACCAAGATGAACAAGTCATGGCTCTCAGAGGACTTTTCTTCCCCTGGGTCAGCCAGGGGACGGAAAAGGCACGCGTATTTTTGAGAGTGCTTCATGCAAAGCATCTTTTTCTTTGTCAAAAGGGGGGGTCAACCGATGCCAGTCAAGTGGGGTGTGTGTGGCCCAGTTAG